>NW_026057582.1:100892908-100970386 GCF_023721935.1 Panthera uncia | reverse complement strand
TTTATCACGGTAAATTCACTCTGCTTTCCCACCGCCAACTTCCTCTTCCTCCAAACTGGGGTCTGCCTTACACAAGTACTTATGGAGCGTCTGCTTAGTGTTGAGCGTTGTGGTTCAGGAGCTTGAAACATACAAAGGCAAATAGTATGCAGGTTTTGTCCTTGCCTGGTTGACTGTCCAGCAGGCCACACTGACTAATCATAATACAGTGTGTCTTTTCAGGTTAAAGCGCTGAGTCCTGCAAGTAGGGACAAAGTGTCTCTGAACTCCCTGTCTGTGTCAGTGCCATCATCATTCTGCTGGTCACCCCAGTGTAAAACTGGGTTATCGGTAATTTTGTCCTCTGCTCCCTGAGTCGCTTGGTGCTGTTTGGTGAGTCTGAAACCTTCCTGGCACTCGTCACGTTACCTCCTCCCTTGCTTGCCTCTGTTCTGTCTGAAACCAGGGCCTTCCTGTCTCCCCCCTGTGTGTTGTTTTCCTTGCTTCCAAAGTTGATTTCTTTGCTCTTGAACTGACTCCTTCCAGTCCATCCCAGACGATGTAGCCAGGTTAGTGTTTCTTAAAACATTTCTTTCCTCCCCAGCAGACATCGCATGCACATTCATTCATTCGGCAAATGGTGACGGGGTTAGAATCACTGGACGCTCCCCATGGCGTTGGGGATGAACTCTGAACCACGGCCTGACTTCCAGTCCGGCTGCACTGTCAGCATGACCTTCCAGCTGGCACTTTTTTCTCACTGACTCATGCCATGCCTTGTGTGTTCCTGTGTCCTCCTTTGCTCTTACTTCATTCCCTTCCAGGCCATCCCGATACCCCATTAAGGGCTAAGTGAAATCCATTGTCTGCCTGGAGGCATCCTTGACTCCTCAGTCCTAAGAGTATACAAAACACCCTATCCAGTCAGGAGCAAACCATACTCCTGCCCCGATGGCCCACGAAACCCCTGGTCCCACTGAATCTCTTAGTGAATCTCTTCTTAAAACTTGGCTTAGAAATAACTGCCTATCGTTCGTTCTTCTCTATCTATGGTGGTCTGTTCTAACAGGTGTTTTCCCAGAACGGAGAGAGAAATTTTGGGAATGCGAGGGTCCCCAAGTTACCTATTGTTAGTGGAATCACTGTTACTCAGTAAATTGGGGTGACTCAAGAGTTAGCGATAGGTCCTGGAAGTGGCCTTGTACAAAAGCGTATTTTCTGTGTGGTTTCTTATCCCCTGAGTTCCCTGCTTGAAGAAAAGTAGAAGGGGCAAAGACATTAAAGGTTTCTATAGACGTCCGTGCATCAGAGGTGGCCTTTATACACTCAGTGTAGGGGGCACAGGAAGGTGGGTGCCTTAAAGATGAGCATAATTGTTGTTACTTACATTATTCTATGACAGTGTGGTGAGCCGACTCCAGATTCAGTTGGGTTTCAGTTTAAAAATGCTTCATGTCATCTGCAGTGCTGAAGACACTGCCCTCCTAGTGGAAAGTACTAAGCGTAATCATTGTGAGAAATGCTGGCAGAAAGATCAAGGTTGAGTATATAGGGGCTAGAAATCATGTGTTCGTGAATTTCTGCTGTTGGGGCTTGGCAGGCAGAAATAATATTCTTGGGTTCTCTTTTATACTTGAATATTAGAGAACGAGGCAGAGTGAAGTACATAAGGGTGAATTAGAGAAGTGGGCTAAAACACCTCTATTTTATGGTGAGTATTCAGTGTAGAGTATCCTGCTGGGGCTTCCTTCCTCTGTCTTCCTCTGCCTGTCGTGTCTAAGGAGACCTGGCAGCCTGACATCCCCTTGGGTGTTCATGGAAATCGTTGGAGGCAGACGCCTTTGATGTGCTCACCTACCAAAAATGTCACATCACCACTGGTCCTGTTGTTTCACATTGAATGCGGATTATTCACTGAAAGGTTAATTTCAAGTCTTGTCAAGTGTGGATCATTAAAGGCATTGCCTTTTTGTGGCACACCAAAAAAACGTCAGGGGGCACGAAGGAAGGGCAGATACAAAGGTTGAACAGGCTGGATACTGTCAGAAGTCCTTTGGACAACCACATTGGGGTATTTTTATCTCCTCTCAACAGAGGCAGTGATTGTTGACTTACTGCAGAAGGAAACTGGATGGGTGTCTGCCTTTTTTAATGGTCAAATAGGCCCAGTCTACTCTAAGACTGACTTTGGTAACCATTTTTCATTCTGTGCCTTGATTCTAGGGCAGAGATGGCCCATATTTTTAAAAAATGGTTTTTATGTTTCTATTTGTTTTGATTTCTAGGACCGTGTTTAGATGACAAAAACACCAGATTGAAAGACGGTCCATCTGGTATCTTTGGCTTTCATAAAAGCCAGTTTGAATCACATCATAGTTGATCCAATGGCAGGAAAACACATATTTACTCGAAATATGGTTAATTTGATGTCTCTGAATAATCTTGGATTTTGTCGCCTTGAACAGGTCAGGCTTTAATTTCTTCCCATTTTCCTTTCTTCAATTTGAGAAGCATCATGAATAGTGGAAGGGCCCGGGAATTCAGAGAGACCCCAATAGGAGTTTCAGCTTTTGCTCTTCAGAGCTTTTGCCCTTGGCCAAGATCCTCAACCTCTTTGAACCTTGGTTTCTTCCTTTGACCTAAGGATGTTAATACCTACCATAGGATTTAGGGGAGGGCTAACTTGGCAAACCCATAGAAGAGTACCTAACATAGGAGCCAGGAAATTAATAGTAAACAGCCCCAAACTGGTGTCCACTCTTGATATTGTTGTTTGTTGTTTTCTTAGTTTTTGTCTTGTTTTCATTCTTAATTTTTTCCTTTTCCTCTGCTTTAAAAGATAATAGAAGTAGGGTGCCTGGGTGGCTCCCTCGGTTAAGCATCGACTTCAGCTCAGGTCACAATCTCACCACTCTTGAGTTCAAACCCCGCATCAGGGTCTGTGCTGACAACTCAGAGCCTGGAGCCTGCTTCAGATTCTGTGTCTCCCTCTCTCTGTGCCCCACTCCTGCTCACACACTGTCTTGTCTCTTTCTCTCAAAAATAAATAAACGTTAAAAAAATACTTTAAAAAATAGAAGTAGATGGATTTTCTTATGCATTTGAGTTGATAACTGATGAATTGAATATTTAGGAGTTGTTTATTACTTAGAAATAGCATGGTTTTCTAAGACAAGTATTGAATTAAAGTGTGGTTTTTAATAACAAAATGGTTACCTTGAACAATCTGGAGTTATGGCCTCACATAAAAGAGTATTACCTGTCAAGAGACATTTACTCTACTGGATGAAGAAGGGAGGAGAGTACCATGATGTTAATTATTTAAAGCCACTTTTTCTGAAAACATCTCTCAAACCCTCAGGATTCTTTGTGCTGCCTGTAGTCATTGCCAGTCCTATTGTATACTTTGAGTTGGTTCTAAAAATATAGAAAGGAAATTTTGAATTGTGATAAAAGTTCAGGATGGTCAACCTTTTCTGCCTGTGTACTTGTGTTCAGTATTGCTTTCAAACACCAGCTGGACTATTTCTTTGAAGCAGCCTTTTCTTTCTAAAGTTACTTTGTGTGGTGACCCTAAGGGTGGTCCAGCTGGTGACCCAAACATTCGAAACGCCGTAAGAAGACGCACTAACTGTGCAGGCATTGCCGGTGAGGTGGTGTAAGAAGGAAGTAGGCACATGTGTTTCCTTTAAGAAATGAAGTGATTTTCTGCTGAGCAGCTTAAGGTACTCTGTAAACATTAGCCACAAAATAAATATTAATCTCCACTGTGGCCCTGGGCGCTCAGGGAAGCCATGCTTACTTTAGGAACGGCTGTAATGAAGGGGGAGGGGAATTCTGAAGGCAAACCAATCCGTAAGATGTATTAAAGCCTACAGTATTGAACTCCACTACAGAAAGGGTGAATTCAGACTTCAAATGAGAAAAGAGAAACCCGGAAAGAAGAGGAGGCTTCGGATGGGCAAGGGGGCAGTGTTGGCCACCGTGTGGGAAAGCTCAGGTAAGGATTTTCTACATGGCCAAGTTAAAGGGAGAGTCAGCCATCACTTCATTAGCACAGTCTGGCAAATTTGGCCTTTTTCATAAACAGTGTGTTGCTTGACCGGGTGTCCTTTAGCCATCCCGTTGAGGTGCCTCAAGCTGCTCAAAAACAGAGTATTAAGAGAATACAGATAATAACAAGAAAGATACAAATACTCAGTGAACGGACTCTGTGGGCAGCCTGAGTGTTGCTTGGAGTTGAAATCGGAAGGCCAGGTGTTTCCGTTGCCTCGTCGGGATGAGGAACATACTGGCTGCCGTTCGAGTCCTGATGCTCTACCCCCAGCCTCATTGTCTGCATTACCCCGATCGCATCTCTAAGGGAAGACACCGGATACCATTGGAGACCTTTTAGAAACAGGGTATGGCCGTGGCAAGAAATGACGATGGACTCTTCCATATCTTGGCTGGAAAATACAAGTTGAGGGGCGCCTGGGTGGCTCAGTCGGTTAAACGTCCGACTTCGGCTCAGGTCATGATCTCACTGTCCG
Organism: Panthera uncia; assembly: GCF_023721935.1. Taxonomy (NCBI): domain Eukaryota; kingdom Metazoa; phylum Chordata; class Mammalia; order Carnivora; family Felidae; genus Panthera; species Panthera uncia. Next base: position 100,965,875 of record NW_026057582.1, on the reverse strand, counting down.
TGAGTTCGAGCCCCGCGTTGGGCTCTGTGCTGACAGCTCAGATCTTGGAGCCCGTTTCAGATTCTGTGTCTCCCTCTCTCTCTGCCCCTCCCCTGTTCATGCTCTGTCTCTGTCTCAAAAATAAATAAATGTTAAAAAGAATTAAAAAAAAAGAAAAAGAAAATACTTAAAAAAAAAAAAAAAAAAAGAAAATACAAGTTGAAATGTTTCCAGGAGCCACAGGGAGACACCACAGCTGACACCTGTTTTTGCTTCCTGCCTTATTCTTTCTTTTCCTTACTTGACAATACCTGTCATCTTAGTCTTCAGGAGAAATGGCACACGTGTAAAAAGGACAGCTAGGTGTGATGATGCTGGCTAAGTCCATCCTTAAACCATCCCCTATCCATTCCCATTCCTTTCACTTTTTTTTTTCTTTCCCTTCATGCTCCACTCAAATGGGTGTGCTTAAAATACACTACAGATTTCCAGGTCCCATCTACCATCCAGCAGCTTTGGGATAAAAACGTTATTAAGGTACATTTTACTTGGAAAGGATTCCTTTTAAAGAAATAGCTTTGCAGGAAACAAAATAACAAAACTCCCCCTTTTCCTTAGGTATTGAATTTTGTGAAGGAGACCTTCCCCCAAGAATGTAATAGGTGTATTATGCTCTGGGAGTGTTAAAGGAGCCAATGGAGCTGGATCGTGCTTCACTATTGTGTGGATCCCACAAGCGCCTTCAGGGAGAAGCATTTGTCTGAATAAACGCCCAACTCTTACATAGTTGTTTTCTGGCTACAAAAATAACCATCAGCTGTGTTGTTGCCCTGGAACCCCCTCAAAAGGGGAGAAGCAAGAATTTGTTTTTGAGAGGCATTCTCAAAGACTGTGCGTCCGCAGCTTTGTTACTGAAGTTCTGCCTTCTCTGGACACAAGCTTCAGGGCCGCCAGTAACAGGGAAATAAGGGTCATCCTGGCGTCCATCCATTCATAAGTGCCCACGGCCTGTGTGGTGGCCCCTGTGCAGCTGTGTCCCCAGAAGTGAACCCTGTCACTGAGCTCTCTGCTGCAGTGGGGTCACCTGTGCAAGGCCTAATTACGTCTGGACAGGGGGGTGGGAGCCAAGGGAACCTTTGTTCTTTTTGTCAGCGTGAGTCAGTAGACCACCATTGAGTCTCAGGGGAAGAGGGGCAAAAGCTAGATTTTTGTTAAAAAAAAAAAAAATGTTTTCACAGCTGACAGCTGTATGCAAACAGTAATAGTACATTGCAATGAGCATTTTAAAATAGGAGGAGTCAAGATTATTGGCTTTGGGTGAAAACCCAGTGATGTAGGATCAAGTGATTGAGTAGATCCAATCACATCCGTCTCTCACAGCACAGGCGTTGGTTGTTGCAGGGACAAACACAGAAGTGATGTATTTGGTTAAATCTTTAATCTTAAAAAAGTAATGAGCTGGAATAGGAGATTTATTTTTCTTTAGAATACTTTCTTTATGATAGAATATCATTTATCCCCAAAATGTACTTTCAGTGAGTTAGAAAAAGATGTCCCTTTTGTAATCCTGTAACAGATACACAGCTAGGTAGGTAGGCTACACACCGGATACTTGTGCAGGGCACAACTTAACCAACTGTCCATGGCATGCTGCCTGAAGTTTCATCTTAGCTTCTGTTTTCCCTCTGGGCTTTCTGTATACCTTTTGTGCTTTTGTCTTATGGATGAGCTGTATAAATACAGTCAGGAGTGCATGGAAATATACTGTGACTTAGAAGGGAAACAATCAGTGAGGGGGACCAACTACCCAGTCTGACAACATGCACTCAGAATATTTGGAATGGTTCCTGCAGAATTGGCGATGATGTGTAGAAATGGGCTGTCTTTGATCTAGTGAAGCAAATCCATTTTCACAAACTACAATCTGATAAATGTCACTTACCCTCCATTTCTCTCCTGGACTGATGTTTTCCTTCCTTACAGAAAACACACAGCCATAGTTTATTATAATAGCCTTGTATGATACTAGAACCACTTCTTGAAAGCACGCTTAGTGCTACTGCTATAGTTAGCTGTATTTTGAAGGATGAAAAGCATTATGCATGATGCTCTGCCATCCAGACTTCTAGAATCCTAGCTATATTCAGTGGGCCTCTTGCAAGGAATCTGAAATGAAGAAGAAAAAAAACAGCATAATTTGATCCCAGAGTCTGTCCACAGCCTTGAGAAGGCTTACAAGACCCTCCCCTCCGCCACTGCGCTTGGTGGAGGACTGGACCAGTTTAATGAAAACACTGATGGTCTCTGTGTGCATAAACTACACCCACATAGCACTAATGTTTAGCACCTCTAACTCTTGCCACTGTGGGATGGGGAACAGATCCTCACCACCCATCTTGTGTCTTTTCTGTTTCTGACTGCAGATGATCGCATTTCTGTCTAGTTGAGAAAGCAGCAGATGCTGCATGCATAAGACTTCCAGGATGTACAATAAAGGAAACAGGTTATTGCAGCCACATAAGGATGTGGGAGAAGACCTTTCTTCCATCACTGCTGGAAGGTGGGATGGGCGAGTGGGTGTCTGCTGTATACTCTTGCATAATTAGCGCTACAGGTTTGGGCTGCTCCCTTTAAGCACGACGTCGCTTATTTCTGGGCCCCTTGGGGAATGGCAATTGCAGCCACAGGGAATGTTTCGAAGCCAAGACGAGACTTCAGACTCTTCTTGCACGTGGAAGTGTCGGCCAGAAATAGCAAATGCCAGGCCTCCCCGAAGCCTCTCCTGCTCTCTTCGGGATGAGAACAGTACATGCAAGCATCACTAGGTGGCATAGCTGCCCTGGTGTATTATTCTCGCAGAGCCAGGCTTATAACTACTGTGGGATGCTTTGATGATTTACCGGATAGGATTCCTATCCAGAGGCATCGATACAATTTATTCTGATCAAGTTGAAGATCCCATTAGCAGTGGATCATTGGATTGACTCCAGGAGGGAAAAAAAAAAAGCCACATATTAGGATCTGTCACCACAAACACCTGCACAGCACAATTCATCTTGCTCAGGCTGTGGCTGAGGCAGAGCCGCTGAGCAGAGCTCAGGCTTTCAAGTTCGTGAATCAATATGACCCACCCCCACCAGCCCCTCCTTCCCCCAGATATATATGTGTGTATACAGGAGTACACACACACACACACACATGCACACACATACCCTTAACTTAGAAGAAACCAGGAAGGTTGGGGAAAACATATATATATATATATATACATATATACATATATGTGTGTATATATATATATATATACACACACACACACATACACACACACATATGTGTATATATAAGCATATATAGGTGCGTGTGTGTGTACATTTGATAATGAGTGTTGTGACCTTTAAAGACTCAAATCATAATACAACAAACCCATTTGATTGGACCACCAACTCATTTCCCTGAGCCATAGTTTTTATCCTCTCTATAGCTGGGGTCAGATCTGGCCACTGCCTGTTAAGTTTTACTGGAACAGAGCCAACCTTGTTCGTTCATTGTCAATGGCTGCTTTCACACAGCCGCACAGCTGAGTAACGAGACAGATACTGCATGGCTCATAAAGCCTAAAATACTTACTCTCTGGCCCTTTCCAGGAAAATCTTGCCAACTCTTGCCCTCTAGAATACAGTTTGGGGAACCTTCATTCCTATCATCAATATTTCTAATAAATTTCTTAAGTCACTATTGAGACACTTCCCATGGATAATGGAATTTCTGTAATAACGATAGTAAATACCCTTCTCCTTGACCATAAAGCATTTTGGCAATAACATAGAAGGGCGCTGTGCCGTTATATATGAGGTCTGTCTTTGGGGAGCTCACAAGCTAGTGTGGAAGGCATGCGAGACACCGCAGAGCGGCGAGAATGCAGGAGTGGGGAAGAGTGAAACACAGGATTTAGAGCCACCAGAGTTAGGGTTTAGTCTTGGCTGTGACACTTGGTCCTGTGATAACAGTAAAAGCGACCTTTCATCGAGCATTTCCTATGTGCCAGACACCATCCCAGTGGCTTAAGAACATGAATTTCTTCTGCTTCTTGTCACCTGGAAGTAGCTACTGTTGGTATTCCAATTTATCGGTAAGGAAAGGAAGTCTCCGGTCAGCTACTTATCAGAACAAGGCGCACATGTAGGAAGTGGCAAATAAGGACCAAAACAGGTATGTGTGTCACGTAGCCACCAAGTAATAACCGCTTCTCCTTAGGAGTATCACTTGACGTGTGCATTTCCCGCAGGCAGCAGGATGCCACAGCACGCCCGGCTCCAAGACAGCATGCGGAAGGTAATGTTCTCAAAGTTCGGATGCTCAGCTCCTGATGGACCAGCCATGCAGTGGGCAGCAAGAGCCTCGGGTGGTGGGAAGGTCACTGTGGGTTGGATGAGTCACAAAGAAGGCTGCCTCTGAGATGGCTTTAGAAGGTTGAGAGAAGGAAGGAGGAACAAGACATTCAGGGTAGACACAAAATGGGATAGCACCACATCCTTGAACTCCGAAGGAATCGGGAAAGGTTTGGGGAAAAAATAAATGTATGTGTGTATGATTTGAGCCTTTAAGCTTCACAGTTAAAAGCTCTGAGAAATCCTGCAATTAAGAAACATCTTTTAGGGGCACCTGGGTGGCTCGGTTGAGCGTCCAATTTTGGCTCAGGTCTTGATCTCGCCATTGGGCTCTGCGCTCACAGCGCTGAGCCTGCTTCAGATCTTCTGTCTCCTTCTCTCTTTCTGTGCCCCTCTCCTACTCACGTGTGCTCTCTCTGTCAAAAATAAAAATAAAAATCACTTACGACTTTATGTAACCTACAGCTTTTCTACTTTTGTGAGCACCAGGATGTGCTTTTTACAGCATATCAATTATCATTTATAGACCAGTATTGCTCGCATCACCAGTTACAAAAGGTGGATTTTTAAGTTTTGTCTCAATCCAACCAACCCTGTATTTTTTTGATGGTAGGCTAGTCACATTTATGAAATTATCACTTTTGTTCGAGGACGTGGACTTACATGTTGACCCGTTCTTGTGCAGTTCAGTTGTTTGTCCACCGAAGGAGTTGAGCACCTGGTCGGAAAGGAGCCGTGTGCCCTGAATCCGCACGGGAGGATGTTGGAGCAGGGTGTATCGCAATGCTCATCTCTGTGTTGAGCTCCAGCATAAGTGGGAGTTCTTAGAAGCCGTGTGGTTTAATACATCTGTCTCCTTGGTGGCTGTGCCAGCTTTTCATGACAGTGCTTTTCATCATCTGAAACATGTAATTGCTTTTGACGACAACAAGAGAATTATGGCAAGAGAACTCTCTACAGTTTGCGAAAACACTGAGCCGCCAGTGCTCCCGGTCCAGTTAAGTTCAGCAGACGTGGTGTTGGGACGAGAGGGTTTTCAGACCCACAGGGGCACCCAGCCGGAGAAGGATTTGGAGTTGGGTGCCTCGGTGGGCGTTTTTGTCAGAGTAAAGGTTTGTGGCTGGAGTTTCCCCCAGCACGCAAAGGGTTGAGGGGAAACTGAGGTGATTCTGTGTAGTGCAGCGGGATGACCCCTGGCTGTTTCTGGGGCCTGATGTGGGTCTGGCCTCCCATTAAGCTCCAGGGTATGGTGTGTGCTTGGAGAGCCAAGTCTGAAGCAGGAAGCCTGTCAGCGGGAAGCTCAGACCCCACCCTCCACTGCCAGCCTCTCTTTCAAACCTTCCCTTAGGCCTCCCACACACATGAGAATTGTTTGAGGGGACTCTGTACGCCTTCCTGGGATTGACGTCAAAGTCTCCTTGCGTCCTGAGCTTCAGAAATGTCAGCAACTACACATGCCGGAAGATCGTCTCTGTCAGGCAGAACAATCAGAAACAGGTTGGCTGCTGGGCCATGGTGCTCCCTGGGCTCTGGGGGTGAGGCCCGCCATCAGCAGATTTGGGGTGTGGGGCGAGGCGAACGCTTCTCCCGGGGAAAGGGTCATGTCGTTCCTCTGTGTGGCTTTCCCCAGAGGACAGAGACCCTGCAGTGGGAGGTATCTCAGTGGGTTTCTCCCTTACTGGTGTTGCTGGACTACTGTCCTCTCTGGAGGCCAATGGGGAAGAGAAAACCCAGATGCAGTGTTCAGCTCTCATTTCCTGGGGAAAAGTGGGCACTCCGGTGAGTGCAGCTGGATAGGTTAGGAACGAATTGTCAAAGGCTTATGGATGGGAACCTGCAGAGTGGACCTGTATACAATTTAACTGGGGACGCAGGCATACTTTGCACTTTCAAGTGTTGATGATGGCCGTTAGCTTCAATACAAAGAGAAGAAGCCATGAAAGATGCTGATTGAAAGTGCACGTGTCAGTGAATCTCTGCAGTTTAGAACCCACGGGTCACACCCTTCATTAAGATGCCAGTAGTCCCTTGTAGGCCTGTGCTCTTTTCCAAAGCCCTATCTAAAGCCCTGGTTACATAAACACATGAATCACGTCTGCCTTCTGGGGAGTTTTCAAGTTACTCATTTTATCACTGTGGGAGCGAGTATCTTGGTTTGGACAGTCTGTCCTGGAAAATAGGTCTACAAGAAATACTTGCTGAGTACGTGACTGTACCCTCTTGTTGCACCTGGGGAAACCAAGGCAGAAAGTTGTGGATAGAGGCCCATGCTTTCTCTACTTTTCTTTCCAAGTCGATTCAGGATATGAACAATTATGGGGCAAGAAAGGAGTGGGATGTTTTGTGTGCTATCAGACATACAGGAAAGGAAACATGTAAAACTGGCATTTTTTTTTTTTTTTTTCAAGGAACAATGCAGGAAAAAAAAAAGACGCCTCTGATTTTTCATTGACTTTTTTCTTGACCACTCTCAACACCCTCGTTGTGATTTATTTCTCAAGAACAAGGCAAGAGATGCTCCAAGCAGAGGTTCCAATTGCCCTTTTGAGAAGGCAGAGTTGCATTGGAGGCTGCTATCACCAGGTCCTTTAGAGGCACTTCTGTGGTCTTAATGCATTTTATTCCTTCCTTCTTGCGAAAACCCAAGGCCTTTTGTTTGCCTGTCTAGGAAAAATGTGGGTCTGGAATGAGAAAAGTGGTCTTCCGTTTGAAATCCTTCAAAAGCCGGGGGACACAAGTCGGTCCCTTAGTAAACCTGCCTTATGTCCTAAGTCCTGTGCAGCGAAGGATTCTGCAGGGGGACCCAGGCCATGTGCCAGCTGACGAGAAGAGCAGTGATTCACATCCTGGGCATAATTGAGGACAGGTAGAATGCATTTACTTAGGGCATCAAAGACCCTCTGTGCTGCCCAGACAAGGTCATGGGGTGCCATTTCTCAGCACGCTGGAGAACCCCCTACCCCTTCTAGAATAAAAGAGACACTGTTTGTAGGTTCATACCACAGTTGGCTACAGTATGGCCAGTTGCCCCATTTGAAGTAAGAAGCTGACAAAGGACTGTGCGTGCTCTGGGCAGAGTTGTCTAAACAGAGCAGGTCGGGCTGCCCCAGAAGACTCCATCAAACTAAGACCGCCATTTTGAGCAAAAGTTTCTCTCAAAGAAGAGCCTTGAGCTTGAAAACAGAACTCCTCCTTGACATCATGTGCCTTCTGGCAGGAGACTGGCTCTGAGTACCTGAGAGGGTCCTTGTTTTGTTTTTATTTATTTATTTTTGTCAGAGCTGCCTTGAAGTCAAAAGAACTTGAAAGAGTTCACACCATATGAGGCTGTTCCTTTCCTCTCTGTTGAAGACCTTTTGGAGTTTATGCTGAGAGCCCTTCTGGCTTCATTTCTCCCGTACTGGTCCTACTACATAACACCCCACCCAGTCCAGCTGGAGTTTGTTGATTTTCTTAAAATATTGAGCAAGAGCTGACAAAGGAGTCCTGCTGCTTGATGGGAGGGTCTGGGGATAACCTTCCACTTGACCTGAATACCTCTGTCGTGACCTCCGTGGCTTGCCTGTGGCTCAGGTGGAACTCCAAGTTGCCCCAGTTGTGGCAGCAGGCAGGGTGGCAGTGTGCCCAGGCCCACCTTCCCCTTCACGAGAGGCTTAGCACCAGTTGAAACCTACTGGTTCTATCCCACCACCTCTCCTGAGGGGGATGTATCCTGGAAGATAACTGTCAGAGCTAAGAAAAAGCTGGTAATGTTTGCCAAAATGGGGTGGAAGAATGATGAGCTTTCAGAAGAGCTATTCCTATTTTGTACAGCTCTCTGGCCACACGGAGATGCCCCTTCTTCCTCATGCTAATTAAAAGGGAGATTTATTGTTTTATTAAAAATTTTTTTCTAGTGGACCTTTATTTTACAGAGAGGGAGAGAGAGAGTGTGTTCAAGCTGGGGAGGGGCAGAGAGAGAGGGGGGACAGAGGATCCAAAGTGGGCTCTGTGCTGATGACAGAGAGCCCCATGCAGGGCTCAAACCCACGAACCAACCATAACATCATGACCTGAACCGAAGTTCAGGCACTTAACTGACTGAGCCACCCAGGTGCCCCAAGAGAGAGATCTATTTAAGACTCACCTTCACATTCTCCTCCCTCCATCCACCCCTCCCTTGCAGAGGCACAGCTTCTGATGGAATTTGCAGGACCTCACTTGTTCTCAATTCCTCTTCCTCTTCTCCTTTCTTTGTTCCCCGACTTCCCAGTCTCTGCTGTCTCTCCTCTCTCCCGCTGCACCTCTAGCCCACAGTGCATCCAGTCTGAGGCTGGCTGGATGGGATGGTGTGTGACCAGGAGAGTGCCCGGAGACCGAGACCGTGGTTGTGACCTTTGTATGCTGCAAGCCGTGGCATCCTTTTTCCTGAGTATGTGCTCCCGATTAAGAAGAAAAAAATCAGCTTTATGTGTTTGTTTTATAGCTCATGTGATCAGACATTCCATTTGTGTCAAGGATGTTAGGTCTAGTAAAGGAACAAAATGGAGAGTTGAGGTGCACAGCAGTCCTTTGTTAGGTCTTTGTTTGTGGAACTGTGCTGTGAGGCCTGCCCTGCTGGCCTGTTGTCTGCTCCCATGGCCCTAAGGCCTTCTTCTCCCCTGTGTCTGTTGCTGGATGGTCTGGGTGCCTCAGAGTCCCCACTGCCCAGTGCCCCCTGCAGTACTGGTCTTCACTTCTTAAGAACTCCTGTCCCTGATACTTCAGCCTCTCACTCGTGAACCTGCTTATGTTTCACCTGGGGGTCTAGTTATGATTCAGATTGCACACCAGTAGGTCTGGGAAGGATCTAGGATTCTACGTTCCTGACAGATCCTAGGATTTATGGACTGTGCTTTCTCAAGGACCACTTTTGGCTTGATTTGGTGGTCACGCTAAAGTGAAAGGATTAATCTGATGAGCACATCGGTATTAATCAACTAAAGGAAAAGTTGGGAAAGGGCCTTCCCCTTTCCCCAAGTGTCCTGTGTGCAGCAGCTTCCTGGAGACAAATCATTTATCTGTTCTACAACCATTTCTCAAGCACCTGCAGAGGGCCAAGTAATGTTCTAGGCCCTAGGGCAGTGCCTCTCCAACTTAAATGTGCATGCAGGTTACCTGGGGATCTTGTTAAAATGAAGTTCCTGACACAGTGGATCAGGGGTGGGACCCAAAAGTCTTCATTTCTCACAAGCTCCCAGTCCATAGCAGTGTGGCTGGTCCACGGAGCACATCATAATGGGGACGAGTGTCGACTAGAGCTGTCCAATGGAAATAAGATGTGAGCCAGATAGGATAACCTCACGTGCGATTTGAAATTTTTTCGTGGCTGTTTAAAAAGGTGAAGAGAGACCGTTGAATTTAACTTGGAACAAATCTGTTATTTACCCCAGGGTGTGCAAGCTGTTCTTTCAACATGGAACCAATATAAAAATTATGGAGGTAGCCACTTTGCTTTCAATATCAGGTGTGGATTTTGCACCTGTAGCACATTTCAGTTTGGAGTAGCCACATTCCAGGTGCTCGGTGGCCACATGGGGCCGAAATCTGTTGCAGATACTGCAGGTGCACATGATGTGCTCATCTCTGGGTGGCCCAGCACAGTGACTCTGAGAAGAGCAGAAAGCCCCTCCCCAGGGCCTGGGACTCCCATAGCAGAGCCCCATGGTCTCCTCTTGTGAGGAGCAGCATCAGTGACATGAATCTTAGGCCAGCTCACTTCCCAATCGCTTGCAGAAAAATGAAATGGAAACCTCTCCGCTTAAGTGGTTTCTTCCTATTAGAGGAAGCGGACTGCTCTTGAGTGGGTCAGGTTCCCTTTCCATCCCAAACACGCTCATTCTGCTTCGTTGAAATCGAACTCCTTCATCTCCACCGGTGAGTGAGCAAGGGGTGGGGAAGGGTCCGGCTCCCCTTCTGTGGCTCTTACCAGGTTTGTTTTTGACGTCAAGTGCTTTGAGCACAGCCTTGCTCTGGGAACCAAATTCTGACTTCGTGTTACTGCAGATTCTCTTGTCACTCTAGTTTGCTCTCAAAACTGGGAGATGAGAGCAGGTGCCTGCTGCTTATGAGTCCCCACCTCCACCTGACCTACCAGCCGATTGGAGGAAAGGGGCCGAGTTGGAGGGCTTGGAGACATTTAAAAAAAAATTCTTGTGGCTTTCTTGACTCTTGTCCTCTGCCGTGTACTTCATCCCCTGCACTGTGTGCCTTCATAGTGTTTCGAAGGTACTTTATCCTGTAGCAGATCTGGATGTGGCAAATACAGCCACCCTGGAAGATAATGCAGGACAGTCATAGCCCAGGATGCTGTGCACTTTCGTGGGGGTTGGAGTTCACCCAGGCCCTGTGCCTGATGTCCAAGTATTAAATGGCTCTATGAGAGAAAAATAAAGTTTAAAGCGGGGATTAAGGGCTGGTGTAGTGATAGAAGTTAACATTAATATAGCCCTTCTTAGTTTATATAGCTTTTTGATCTTCTCTCATTTCATTTTCACAAAGCTCTTGAAAGGTAAATGTTTTCTAGAAGAGGAAAAACGACAGAGCTGGAGTCCTCATCTGTGAGGCAGGGAGGTGGGAGGCATGGATCTCTCCAGTCCCATTTGAGTCCGATATCCTCTTATCTGGGGTTGGTTTGTGCATTTGAATCATCGGACTCTGGGTGAGAGTGTTAGCTCTGAGGTCACGTAGCCTAGATTGGACATTGGGCAAAATTTTTAACCTAAGTCTCAGTTTCTCCACTTCTAAAATGAAAGTGAGAATTGCACATGTCACACAGCGTTAAGTGAGATAATCTATGGAATGTACTAAGTTCTTGGAAGTATTTCCATCATTCTCATCACTGCCACCCAAGGCCTACACTCCATGTCTGACCACAGTTGTGAACCATGTAAATGAGTGGAAGGATCTAGATAACTTTGTTCTTGCTCACACCTGTGCTTCCTTGCTAGCCATGTAGTCTGATACCCTGATTCTTCCCTGTGTTGTTTCAAAGGGGAGAGTCTGGGTGTCTTTGCTGATATTTCCATTTCCAAAAGAAAAATGGCTCATGTGGAAATGTAAAATTGTACGTCAGAGTTCCTCTAGGTAGGCAAAATGGGGTAAATAAAGGGCTTGGCCAGCAGCTCCCAAAGAAGCACACTTGGGAAGGATGCATCGAGCATCGGTAGGAAGGCTTACAGGGAGAAGCTACTGGTTCCCTCACTGGCACCATCTGCCAGTGGTAGTATTGAGATACCGCCATGTCTGCTCAGCCAGCTAAGTACAAATTAATCTCTCGTGGCTGACCAATGACACACAGTCTTATGTGGGAAAACAAGTTCAAAGAAATGCGTTAAGAGAGGAGTAGCTGCTCTTAGAGTAGGCTTGCCCAGTCGGAAGGCATTTAAGTTCCCCAGCTATCGTCCAGCTAGTCTTACCAGAAGGTGTTGGAAAGTGACTATATCTAGTCGTGTGTGTATAGACCCATATTCGTTACCAGGGTAGCCAGGCACCCAGGTCACCTGGGTCAGTTCCAGATTACAATGGCAGTCCTTGAGTAATTATTAATAGCACCCCCTTTCACTCTCTTGGATGAGTCTTGGTTTGGGCAGTAAAGTACTTAGTTGCCTTAATTATAACCACATAGTATGTCTGTATATGTAATAAAAACACATGATTGATGGTGCTGGAAGAGCCTAACTGGCTGTTATGGAGGTGTGCCATTTTTGTTTTCTCTAGAAATATAAATCAAAGTTGTATCCTAGAAAGAAGGTCGCCTTTGAAAACAGGGCAACTGAGGCCCTATTATACAGGAAGTCTGGATGTGGTAGTTAAGAGAGTAGCCTCCAGAGCTGGCCATCTGGGTTCCAGCCCTCTGCCAATGACCAGCTCTGACTCCTTGGGCAAGTTACCTATCCTCTCTGTGTTTGACCTCTAAGAAGGACCTAGAAGTACCTACTTCATAGGTTGAAATGAGGTTTAAGTGAGTTCATAGTTAACACACAGGAAACAATGACATTGATTAAGCCCTCTGTAAATACTTCTTACTACTTTCACCCCAGCTTTACTGTTCTTTGGCTGCTTGGCCAGGAGGGGTGGAGGTTTCTGAGTCCTGATTCCCTGTAAACTGAACATACTACTTTCTACTTCCTAGAAACGTAGGAAACCTCTAATTGGGTCATGTACGTGAAGAGTTGAAGTTTAGTGCAGCACCCGATTTTCAATTGACTTTCCACAAATGTTAATTTCTCCTCCCTCTCTCCTTTGCCCTATTAAGATGGAAAGGTGGGGGGCGGCGCCTGGGTGGCTCAGTCGGTTAAGCGGCTGACTTCGGCTCAGGTCATGATCTCGCGGTCCGTGAGTTTGAGCCCCGCGTCGGGCTCTGGGCTGACAGCTCAGAGCCTGGAGCCTGTTTCAGATTCTGTGTCTCCCTCTCTCTGACCCTCCCCTGTTCATGCTCTGTCTCTCCCTGTCTCAAAAATAAATAAATGTTAAAAAAACAAAAACAAAAAAAAAAAAGATGGGAAGGGGGTCTGATAGTTCATGGAGCTCATCTGTTCTCTTGGTTGTTTGAGGTGGTCTTCTGTGATGTGCCTGGCATGAGGCTGTGAAGCCTACCAGTGAGATAAATAAATATCCCAAGGGTTGCTTCTGTCACATCAGTAATACACAGAACCTCTGAGCCTGGGATAACTGTAGTGTTGATGGCAAAAAGATTAGTTGAAAAGATGTCTCAATTTTTATAGGCTTCTAGAGCACCCATTGCTACATACCCTGGTGAGGTGTGGTTTGTTTTTGTTTTACTATTCCCATCCCCTTTCACCATCCCGCTCCCCCTTCTCTCTCCCAGTGTCTATGGGTGAGTTATTTTGATTTCCAGTGACATTTCTGTTTAGGTTATAATACTGAAATGAGCTGGAGACTGCGAAGAGAAATCTCTATGGGAGCTGGTATTACAAAGGAGGCTTTGTTTAAAATACTTGCTTTCGGTTTCTTTGGGGGTATACAGCACCTAATCAAGAGCTTTATCAATAAGAGCATTCTTTGAAAAAATGAGTAGTCATTGGCTAATGCTATAAACTATGGATATTTCAGACCAGCTTGATTTATTCATAGATGAGTTTTTACTTGCCTATCAGTCAGCCATCCTTTCATTTATATTTTGTTTTTTTAAAAAAAGTTTGCTGTTTATTCATGTTTGTGAGGTAGAGAGAGCAAGGAGGGGTGGGGCAGAGAGAGAGGCAAAGAATCCGAAGCAGGTTCCAGGCTGTGACCTGTCAGCACAGAACCCATGTGGGGCTCGAACCCACAAACTGAGATCATAACCTGAGCCCAAGTCAGATATTCAACCAACTGAGTCACCCAGGTGTCCCTCATTTATATTTTCAGTAATTATTTATTGAGTACTTACTACATGCCGGGAAGAGTACCTTCACATTTAAGGTCTACATAGTGTTTACACAGTCTCCTTGCCATCATTTAAGCATGTTCTAAGGCCCATTAAATGTCCTAAAACACAGAAGTAAAAAACACAAATTGAGCTAAGAATGAAATACAGGGAAAGGATCAGTATTACTGATCTAGAAATAAATAAGCAAAAGCCTTTTATCAGTGTTTTGCAGGAAGGTGAAGTTGGTAGCTTGAGTTAAGGTCATGCAAGATGACTAGACCAGAGAAGTGAAGCAACCATTTCACGTTAAAGCTTTCACATAGTTCTTGATGCCTTACTGGTCTCCTTTCAGGCCTGAACCTGTATCTGCCTTACTTTTCCACCTTTCTTGCCTAGACAAACGTAGATGGCTGTATTAGAGTGTGCCATAGGCCATCTACTGATTTAAGATAAAGTCTACTTACAACTAATAGAAAATGGTTGTATATGTGTGAAAGCTTGTGATCATAGACGTTAAAAGTGTATTCTTGGGATACAGGCGATATAAGTCATGAAGTTGAAAGTGGCTGGGAAAGAACATGACTGAAAAACCATGATCAAAAAATGATGCAAACCCTTTACCAAATGTCATTCATTGCCAATGTTCTCCAAGGTGGTTGGCAGACAAAAGGCATCAGGGAACCTTGCTGAAAAGGCACCTGGTAAGTGAAGATATTTAGAGGTAGGATCTGGGGATCTGCATTTTTAACAGCTTTAGGTAAGTTTTCATGCACAGCGAGCTTTGGGACCCATCAAGTTACCCGTTTTACCTAGAAAGAGTGTGAGCCTCAATCTCAGAACACTCTGTCCCTGAGAAATGGGCAAAGCAGGATACAAATAATGCCAGATAAAAAGAAAAAAAAAAACATGAATAAAGCATCCGTTTGAGAAAATATAGAAGAATCTTGGAATATTTGGGATTTCTAAGACTGAACCTATATTTAAAAAGGATCGTTGAACCAAATGCCTTTCAATTTCTTTAGAAGTCCAAGATGATTTTCCTAAGGTTTGAGGTTGACAAGAGCCCAGATACACTGGCCAGAAGCAGCTCTTCCCCCTCAGATTTTACCTCCCCCTCCCATGCATTTTTAGGGGAATTCAATCCATGTGTTCTTGATAGTTTTACCCTAAATTCATCAAAATATCATTTTTGTAACAATAATTTGGTAGCCCCATAGTATGTCATCGTCTTTTGTTCCCTGCCCCCCCCCCCCGCCAAAACCGGAAGTTGCATTTGCCCAACAACATACTAACCCCAAACAGAAGTTTGAATTGGGTCCAAAACACAAGCCCCACAAGTATCCTGTGAGTCTCCCACAGGCTCTGGGCACTCTGCTTAGAACTGGAACGTAACTTTCAAATAGCTCTCTTGACTCAAAAAGAAGGCAGTTAATAATGGCAGCATGACATCCCAGAAGAGCAGGGGCTCTTGGAGAAAAATCATGCTTTAGTCTTGGGTTTTCCGCCAATTAGCTGTGTGGCTTTGGGCAGATTATTTAACCTCTCTGGTTCTCTGCTTTTTTGTGTTTAAAAGGAGAGGATTAAACTGCAGATAGCCTCTGACTTACAGTGGTTCAGAGCTTAAGATTTTTCAACTTCAGGATGGCGTGAAAGCAACGCATTTTTAGTAGAAACCATACTTGAATTTTTGAATTTGGATCTTTTCCTGGGCTAGCAATATACCATTGAAAGCGTTCTCAGATGCGGGATAGCAGCAAATGAGCCTCAGCTTCCAGTCAGCCATGTGGTCACGAGTGTAAATGACTGATATGCTTAAGACCATTCTGTACCCTTAAAACCATTATTTTTCACTTTCAGTACACTGTTCAGTAAGTTACATGAGCTATTCAACTCTGTCTTATGAAGTGGGCTTTGTGTTAGATGATTTTGCCCAACTGCCGTCTAATGTGAATGTTCTGAGCATGTTCAGGGCAGGCTAGCCTAAGCTTTGGTGTTCCGTCGGTTAGATGTGTTAAATTCACTTCTGACTTAACATATTTTTGATTTATGATGGGTTTATTGGGATGTGACCCCATTGTAAGACAAAGAAGATCTGTATGTGACTTCTGGGTCTAACATACTTCTCTGTCTCAAGTATCATAACAATTAAAGAAATTGCTCCCTAAATTCCTCCATGACTGCAGTGTATTTTGGTTGGCCTGTTTATTGCCTTTGCAAACAAAATGCAGTACTATGTCTCTGGCTTCTTGCCAGGGAAGACGAGCCAATTTGATTGTGTTGCTTCTGGTTGTCAAAACATTCTCATCTGACCATGCCACAGAAGAAGTTTGTCGAAAGTGTGACTGACTGACATAATGACTGATTGGCTGATAACGGTGGCTGACAGTGATTGATTGAGTGTAAAATTATCTGCTCTCATTACTTCTGAAATTGAATTCAGATTGGTTCTATTGGAGGGTTTCCATGGAGACCATAACCTGCTGTAGCAGGTGTTAGTGGATGCAGTAGCTTATTGTGATCAATACCTGTTTCCTGTGCTAGTCTGAAGAAATTATTAGTGATTGTAGTAGAAAGAGGCAGCCATATATAAGGGGGGGAAACTCATGTTTTGTCTTATTGCAACTCAAAATGCGGGCCTTCGTACGTTCACTAATTTGCCATTTTTGTTTTGTTCACTTGGAGGATTTGCTTTTACAAATGAAAACTATTCTAGGATTTTTTTTTCCTCTTTGAAGAAGATCAGAACAGTAAATAAATGTTCATACTTGTTTTTAAAAACTGTGGTATGTTACGGTAACAACAAACCTTTAATCAAGTCTTAAGCACACGCATGTTAATGCAAAGACAGGGATGGTCCCTCGGGCTTTATCTGGGTTGTTTCCACAAATGAAGAAGTCATTAAACAATTTCGGAGACTCGCTTATTGATCTCTTACAATGGCATGCTTCGTCTGCTTTTCAGGGAAGCCTTTGCTAACTACCCCCATCAGAGTTAATTACTACTTCCTCTGTGTTCCGGTGGCTTTCTTCCATCCTCCTGTTGGAACGTTCACCTCAGGCGACCTTGCCTTAAAATTGTTTGCATCTCTCTTGCCCTCTAGATTATGACCTCCTTGAGGACAGGGTCATGTTCTTCTTTCTCTTTATGTCATCCTCAGCATCTAGTGGAGTTCCTGAGACATCACCGGGGTTCAATAAACACTTATTGGATTGAATCATCTGGGTTTGCATTGTGAGGTCATCTCTTCCGAGACTGGTGTTTAATGGGATTCCCACAAAGGGAGGCAGTGGAGCGTGTGCCTGGTGGTTCAGTGGCTTTGTGTCCTGCCCTGTAGCCATGTCTGTGCCCACGAGGGTTGTTAGGAAATACTGTGCTACAGGAGGTTCACGTTGCATGGAAAGACTGGCAAGCTTCTAGAACAGCACTGACCATGCTCAGGTGACGGGGGAAGGTTACCCAGTAAGGATTCAGTTTTATGCTTAGCTGCACTCATTCATTTCTTCAGCTGGACTCTGCTGCAGTATACCCATCCCCCGCCCCCCAAATTTGGCTCATTAGGTTGAAAGCACTTCTGGATGGATCCAGTATTAATAGCACCTAACATTTTTGGGGCACTTACCATGTGCCTGGTTCTGTGCTAAGTACTTTACATATTTTTCTGTTTTTTCCCATTGCTGCCATTATCCCATTTTGAAGATAAGGGAACTACAACAGAGTGGTTAAGAAATTTCTGTAAGGTCACACAGGACATGTAGAGACAATTCTCGAGCTCCAAACCCCACTCCTAAAACATTTACTAGGTTGCATCTTGGCAAAAGTATTTCAAAATTTAGTTCCTTCACCACCTGCATGAAAGTATGCAGAATCATGTCGAGTAATTCTGTTAAAAAAAAATCAAAATAACCTAGAGTGTTTGTTAAAAATACACATATCCTCTGACCTACTAATTAAAATGCTTCTGAGTGAGGCCAGTGACTCTGCACCAGGATGTTTTATTCTGTACTTCAGGATCTTTGGCGTTGGTTAGTGGTCTTGTTTTGTAAGAGGGATAAGCAATTTCAATACCACAGTTTTATGAATCTCTGCTCTAACGTAGCCACACTCCTTGAGACTTCGAAATTAAAGTTGAGGCTTTTGGGCTTTTGTTTTTTTGTCCTCTAACTTTATAAATAACTGCCAATGGTAACATGACAGCATTTTTAAAGAAAATTACTGGACCTATCTTTTTAAAGAGAATGGGTGTTTAATGGAACAGTCCAGAGAAGTCACCAAAGATGGGCATGAAGAAGTACAGACTTGCTCCAATTAATGGCTCAGCCAGTGGTGGTAGCCGTGAAGGGACTGTTCAAGGGGCACCCTCCACGGGATTCTCACGACTACAAGCAGTTTGCAGGGGGCTTATCCATGAACTTAATGCCCTCATGCTTGAGCCTTCTGATGTATGCATCCTGCTTTGTATTTTCCTCCATGGTAAATGCAAACCAGTGGAGGGACACCTCAAACAGTCTGAGGGCAACAAGGAAAACCTTGACTTCCTCCAGAGGGTTGTTTCTTCTTGCTTTGTCTTGGCTGAGGCTCTCCTATGGGCCACCTGCGTCACGTCATCTTTCCTCTCCTTCTAGCAGAATTTGCCTATTCTGATCCCAACTCCTCCTTGCAGGAATTTTCTCTGCCAGGTGCATCGCGTCCTCCGAGGGGAGGCTCCCCACCTGAAAGTTTACTAGGCTTATGCCTCTGGGGCTAATTCGGTCCTTGGTCTTAACTTTGTTTTCCCTTCCTACTTACCTTTCTGTGACTTGTTTCCTGAACTGCTGGAAGGGGCAGAGACTGTATCTTTTAAGCTCTCCTGTTCTTACCCCTCTTCCTCACTCCCGTGACAACCACAGCACCTCCACACACCAGGGCTGCCATTACATCTTAGAATTAATCCTTCCACCCCTCACCCCGGATTCATTGATACAGTTGACATATAGGATTGTATAATGATTTGGTAATACATATATTGCAGAACGATCACCACAAAAAGTTTAGTTGACATCCGTCACCTTACGTAGAGCATTTTTTTTCTTTTTCATGTTTCTGTTGGTTTATTTTCTGTCTCCCACAGTTAGAATATTTATGGAACCCATGCATGCTTATGGGGGTTAATGGATTTTCTCCATATCCCCTTCCCCCAATCTTCCCCCTCTCTCCCCCAGACACTTAGAAATGCTTCTGTTCTTGTACATAGCCACTGTCTGTAAGCCACGTGCCTGTATGTAGCACTTCATGCCCATCAGTGTTCTTACAGTTTGTGTGTAGCATAAAAAAAGTTTGTTAAATAAAAAATACCTTCGCTTAGATGGTATTTATTAGTGATTCAGACACCTATCATTCATTTTAGCTATTGTGGCCTTTCAAGGGGAGCAGGAGACCTCTGTTTTGTTCTAGAAGCCAGTCACGGTTGAAAAGCCTCCAGGTGGCTTTGCCCCAGGGGTCCAGCGACCTCCCTGTACTCCCAGAATGGTTCTTGTGACCCCAGCTGTGTGGTTCAGGCAGGATTCTTAGGACTCTTAAGTGAAATGGAACAGAAAATTGCTTGATGTATTTTGCCACATGAAGTACCTTTAACCGCCGCTTGGTTCTTTATACTCTTTCGATTAAGAACTCTACTAACATTGTGTGGGTAAGTAAAAGATTCTTTTTATTTTTATTCTGTTTAAAAAAAGAAAGAAAGAAATCCAGTCATTGTCAAAATATTTGCTTAATCTTGCAGATTCAGGAAGTTGTGTAGCTGCTTGCTCTGACAGACCAGAACAATGGTCATTAAATTAGACGCAGATGCAATAAAGTATGCGGTAAAAGCCTTCTATTACGGGCTGTAAGGGGAGAAAAATTAGTTGTTAACAGAACACAGTAAGCGTTATGGAGTAAATCAGAACAAAACCATTCCCAATTACTGTACAAAGATAATTAAAGTCTACAACGCTAATTAAGGTCTGTTTATATCTATTTCTGTTTGTGTACAAACATATGGACACAGTTAAATATTTTCTATTGTTTTTTATGCGACGCTAACTTCAGAGTCTAGAATCTCTCTGAATTTAACTTTTGTTTTTGTATCACCAGGAAGTACAATCTCCAGAAATTGAAACTCCAGCTTTTCCTTCTTGATTTTACTTTATTTTTCTTGGCTAACTTCAGAAAATTGTTCAAGTATGTAACACTGTTTCCTTGAGTGGACTTTTTTTGCTCTACTGTGTTTTCAGCGGAGTCGACCAGATTTTTTCCCCCATCGTTCTACAAAGGAAAAACGGGTTTTTCTTTGAGCTTGACCAATATGCCAAATTGTATTCACACGTTAGTGTTACGTAGGATTACAGAATGTCCTTTGGATATGGATCTCTAGATAGAAAATTCATAGAAAATTCAAACTTGAAGAAAGAGAAATTGATAAATAATCCTCCCTACTGGCAGTTCCCCAGGGTTTTCCTCACAGGCTATAAATATCCCATAAATATTCCCTAACTGTAAGCTATAACTTTTTGGATGAATGTCAGTGGTCTTTAAGAGGGAACAACAATGAGCTATAATTATCATTCGAAAGTGATTAGCTAAACAAGTGGAAAGGCAGTATCTTTTAACTAAGGTCCCGGAATAGCCGCTGCATATACCTTACTTATCTTTGTCAATTAGGAAGGAACTTTTTTTCTCACTTGCTTTTGACCTTCTTTTGAAAATGACTTCATGCCACCACACAGATACGAAATTTCATTTTTAAGAGAAAGTACAGGGTTGTTCTTTTGACTTCTCTTTCTTTTTGTCAAACCCAGCTACTTTCTGTTTTTTCCCTTAGTCTCCATCCTCCAAGGATTTAATGTAGCTGAAACTTGACTACAGCCTTTCCTTCTAGGATTAAGCTAAACCGAAAACGTGTATATGACTCAGAACTTCAGCAGGTCTGTAAACAGCATTGGTGAGACTTCATTCCAGACCAACGCTGTCTAACAGAACTGTAATGCAAGTGGCTTATGTAATTTTAAATTTTCTAGTAGCCATACTTTAAAAAGGAAAAAGAAACCGATTAAATTAATTTTGATACAGTATTTTGGATCTCTTAGGTTTAAAAAGATATTAATTATAGCATGTAACCAATATAAAGTAGTTGCTAATGACATATTTCACGTTATGTTTTTTTTTTTTTTTTCATACTAGGTCTTTGAAGCACAGTGTGTATTTTACACTGTAACACTTCAAATTGGACTGGCCACATTTTACCCGATCAATAGCTGATTGGGTTGGTGGTGACTTCACTGGACAGCATTACTGTAAATAATAGTTAGAAAGGACCCAGTGTGAAATTAACAAAATCTTGGGGCTTGAGTGTCATATTTATATGAAGTTACTTATCTAGGTCAGTTTGGAGATAAAGGACGAATCACCCTGTGTCTCACTTGGGTGGTGATGGATTTGGAGAAAGGAAATGGCAGGAGGTCTCAGTAATGTGAAGGGTCCGATTGATAAAACATGATGTGATTTTTCAGCAGAAAGCTGCAAATCTGGAGCTGAGGTTTAACTTGAGTGAGAACTGTCTTGTTGGGCTTGACGTTCTGTTAGGAGCAAGCTAGGACTTCACTAGAAGGATCGTGGGGAAGAATTGGTTGTCCCTGAACAATTTCAGAACAGAAGGGACATTTGGTTTGAAGGGAAGCTCGGCACTCCTCTTTCCTGCTTGCCTGAGGCAGCTCCTGCTACACAGAAGACTCACAGTGTCTCTTCTGTCTTGTATTATACCCATAGACTGGAGCCTAAATCCGTTCCAAGCTTGGTGATAAACACACGCAGATTCTTTGGGGTGTAGCCAGGAGAGCATGGACTTTTAGAATCTCCGTTTGAACACCTCGGTGACTTGAAGCAAATTGCAGATCTGAATCTGTTTCCAGCTGTAAAACAGGAAAGATAATGCCTGCCTTGCAGAGCTGTTCGAGGAGTAAATACCATCAGGTGTATAAAGCCCTTGGCAGAGTGCCTGGCACATAGTAGGCAGTGAATAGAAGATAGCTGTCATCATGATGTAAACATTGTATAAATGTGCAATATTTGTATAGACATAAATAATAATGCTACCGTATTTAATTTCTGTCTCAAGCTGCCGTCGTGGTCCTATGCAGAAAGATCTTTTGTATTACTCTAGGGTCCATGAATGAAAGTAATGTTCTCTAGTTTATGATCTGCGTGAAGATCGCTTTTGGTGAAGGTGGGGTAGGAATCGTTAGCTGTCTGGACTGTTAGAAAACTAAGTATTGGTCAAACTTAGCTCCTGCCTCTTTAAAATTTTTTTTTCTTTCTTTTCACCCAGAATGATTTTAACCATGTGAATGCAAAATGTTTCTAACATCCATACTTGGTGCAGCCTGGGTACATCACTCTGTGTTAGAACTCCTTATGGTTGTCCTCTGAAAAGGTAGAGCATGCTTTGGTCTACTCTGTTGACCAAATATAGATAAAATTCTTGGTTTTTACATTTTAGGGGCTTCGAGTTTTCTTGGAAGCCAACTTTTTATTATTTCTATTCTCTAATTAAGTTTCAAGTTAGCGAGGTTAGCCAAATCTCCCACTGACTCATTCTTACGGCCAGACAGGCCCTATTTGCAGGATTCTCTTTCATTTGTGGGAAGTGGGTGGTAAGGATCTGTGTTCTTCTATTCAAAACTCTTTGCTTTAGATTATGTTTGGGCCACATTTTATAGCTTATTTTATGATCCATAAAAGTGGCAACCATAATTGGTTAAATGTGATGTGAGCCGCTTGGACGAGTTTTCTTTGTAATTCTGCATAGTTTCAAGTACTCTGCATGTAATTTTGCTAACCAGCCAATTAACTGAAGAGTTCTTTAAGAGCATGCGCTGAATTTGATGTATGTGGCTTATGTAAAATGTATCCCTTTCACAGTGTACTTCTCCTGGGACACAAAAAGACACTGTTCTAAAGGCAAACCTTTTCAGGAGATCAGTGATAAAGTGACTATTCTTGGCAAGACCAGTCAGAGGGACAAATATCCTCCAGTTCTTCAGAAAGGAAGCCAATAATATTGAGAACAAAATTAAGGACACCTTTATCTGTTACACAGAAACGTCTCCATTTAATATGTTACATAAAAAGTTTCTCTAACCATTTCTGTGGCTCTGCCCGTCTGTCCTTGCCCCCACATCATGATGGAGCAAGAAATAACTGTTACCTTTTACCCCATTCTCCTAATAGAGATGTATATACATACATGGACCCATTGATAGAGGGGGTCTCTCTGGAGGTTTTTTGGTTTGGAAATAGGATCCTACTACACATTTTTGTTTTGCATTTCACAGTACATCCTGAAACTCTGAAAACTCAGTAGATAGAGTTCCAACACTGTCTTTCCCCCTCTAAATTGCCAAGATCTTTTGCTGCCTCCTGCCTGCACGTTTAGAACACACACAACCACATTACATTCCCAATCCTTACTGACAGTAGTCCTCGAAGTTGGTTGCTTGCTAAGCCAAGCCGTGTTTCAGTTCAAAATGCATCTGAGCTAAAACCACATCAAAAGCGTATTTCCATTTGGTGTAGACCAGAAAATAAATAATTCAGATAAATAAACTTGACTCATTGTAGCTTATGAGAATTATAGACCCTTGGTAAACATGTGTCAAGTAAAGGTACTCTTTACCTGGAGACTAGCAAGATCTGGAAAAGAAAGAATATAAATGACAGTTCTGTAAATACCTCATTTTACCGAGATTAATATTCAGAGAATTTTTATTTATATTATAGTTGAGTTTCAGCTGGCCAGAAACAACTTTGGATTTAATATTTCTATTCGGTTGTATTTTTACCTACTCTTTGCCCAAATATTGTCAGGAGGCCAATAATTTATAATGAAATTCAGTTGCGTCCAGAAACCATATATTGAACAGTTAGTAAAGCAAATTAACTATTGTTGCTTCAAGTACTAGGATGATATTTTATTTTATTTCTTTAAATTTTTTTAATGGTTGTTTTTGAGAAAGAGAGAGAGAGCGTGAGCAGGGGCGGGGCCGAGAGAGAGCGAGAGAGAGAAACAGAAAGAGGGAGACACAGAATCCGAAGCAGGCTCCAGTCTCTGAGCTGTCAGTACAGAGCCCGATGTGGGTCTTGAACTCACGAGCCGCAAGATCATGACCTGAGCAGAAGTCGGATGCTTAACCGACTGAGGCACCCAGGTGCCCCTAGGATGATACTTTAAACAACATGTGGTATTATTTTATTAAAATGTACATTAAATGTATACATACATATGCACATATACTAAATTGTCTTGTGAATTTTAAACCAGATTTTTCTGATGTCTTTCAAAATTATTAATTTGAGTTTTTCTCAAATAAAAATGAAGAAGGAATGACGTAAAATATAGTTTGTCTATAATTAGACATCAACATGTTTGCTAAATTACATACACATATCAGTTAAAGAATCATTTTAAAATGCCACCTTTTTGAAGTCCTTGAATGGGATTCAAAGGCATGGATGGCTTTGTTTTGTGCATAATCACCATCTTGATATGAGCCCTAAATTTGCCTGACAGTCTTTTTCTACCTCTCTGATCAACTCATTCTCCCATGTAAAACAGCAACCATTTGGTCTTTTCTCACACTTCCTTCCTGCACCACTGCATCGTTGATTTTTCCTTCTCTTTTATGTTCTTCCCTCCGTACCAAATGGGTCATGCCCACTGGCTTATGAAAAGGTAGCAAGACTAATACAAAGAACTTTATTTTCTTCTGAATCGCCTGGGGGTAAGTTGCCATCCTCTTGTCCTATCACCCTTGGAATACCTAGTATATGATCCCTGTATACAAGAATATTCTCCTGCATATCCCTGATAGAAACATCAAAAATCAGGAAATAAGTGCTGACACATCACAGCCTTTGAACCTGTTGACCCCTTTCAAGTTGCCCCAATCTTTATATGGGTATATTATATAAATTATGTATATATAATGTGTATGTGTATATTAAATACATATAAATAATATATATAATGTCCTTTCATAGCAAAAGGTTCCAGTTTAGAATCCTAGATTACATTTGGTTGTCATGTGTCTTTGGTTTTCTTTCATGTGCATCACTTTCTCCATTGTCCCTTGACACAGTTGAAGATTAGGGGCCGGTTATTTTATAGAATGACTCTCTGTTTGGGTTTGTCTTTTGCTTAGATTCCATTTATGCACTATCAGGCTATTCAGTGTTGGAATTCCTCACGGTCCAGTTGTCTTCTTCTTGACTTCTCGCTGAGTCAAGTTCACGCACACACAGGGTTCCACTTACCGCTCTTTAGGTGATTCACAAATTCATATCTCAAGTTCAGACCTCTCCAGGGAGCTCTGGAATCCTAGAACCCACTATCTTCTTCCTCTTCTTGGATACTGTATTCCAGTCAGTTGCCTTGTTCTGTTGATTTAACATCTTAAATATCCTAATCGGTCCACCTCTGTCCATCAGTGCTACCTCATCCCTTGCCTTGGACTGTCGCAGCCTCTTAACTGGTCTGTACATATGCTCTCTGGTCTCCTCAGGTGTATTCTCCTTATTTCAACCAGAATGTTGTTTTCAAAATGGAAATTTGGTTGTCATTTTCCCCTGGCTACTTATAAAACCCTCCAATAGTATCTCATTGTGCTTTGGAGAGACAGAATGTTAACATGGCTAATGGGATTCTGTGTGGACTGGCCCCCGATTCCCTCCTCAGCCTGACCTCAAGCCCAACCATATTCTAGCCATACATACTGGCCTTCTTTCTGTCTTTCCAATTGTGTGCCCTGTGGTTCTGCCAACTGCCCCAGCCCATCATCTTCCCAGCCTTCTAGTATTTTTTTAAAGCTTATTTATCTATTTATTTTAAGAGAAAGGGACAAAGCAAGAGCAGGGGGAGGCCAGAGAGAGAGAGAGAGGAGAGAGAGAATCCCAAGCAGAGAATCTTCATACAGGGCTCAAACTCATGAACTGTGAGATCACAATCTGAGCCAAAATCAAGAGTCGCATGCCTAACTGACTGAGCCACCCAGGCACCCCCAGCCTTCTGGTATTTTTAGGGAGCTATTGAGATATGATTCATATACCACTTAAAGTGTACATTTCTGTGTTTTTTAGTGTGTTTTATTATATTCAGAGTTCTGTGACCATCACCACTGTCTACTTTCAGAATAATTTCATCATTGCAAAAAGAAATCCCCTCCTCATCAGCCACCACTCCTCAGTCATACCTATTAGCAGTCAGTTTTCATCCCACCCGCCCCTACCTGCCCAACCCTAGGCAGCTACAATATACTGTCTCTGTAGATTTTCTTGTTCTGGCCACTTTATATAAATGAACTATACAGTATGAGGTATTTTATGCCTGGCTTCTTTCACTTAGCATAATGTTTGCAAAGTTCATACATGCTGTAGCATGAATCAGTATCTCATTCCTTCTTATGGCCAAATAATTCGCTCTGGATATATCATATTTGATTATTCACTCATGAGCTGTTGGACATTTGGGCCAACTTTCAAATCTTGAATCAAGTATGCCCTCCTCTGAGAACTTCCCTTACCAACCCAGCCTGTGCAGACCCTGCCAGGTGGGGTTTCACTGTAGTTTCTCTCTCTCTTTGGTAGCTTTTCTCAGAGCTGCCATTTTTGTTTGCATATTTCTTGGCCTAAATGCTAAGTAAGTGCTGGTCTTTTCCACCATTCTGTAAACAAGAGAAGGCAGGGACCGTATCTGTTTTGACTTACATGGTGTGCTAACAGCTAACACAGGGGCATGCACACAGTAGGAATTGATTACATATTTGTTAAACGAATGAATCCTAATTCTGTTCATTGAAACAAGATTGTTTCTGGCAGTCTAGATATTTGAACCATTTGTATGAATTTCCTTGGCATAACCTCTATTATGCCTTAGAAGAGAAGGGCCCTCTATAAACCATTCATTTCTTCTTCTTGCTTCCAGCACGCCTTTACTCAATTGTATTTCTTAATAGAATTCAGCATTTATTGTATATATTTATTTGAATTAAGTTGCAAAAACACAGAAGTGGCTGTGAAAGGCAAACGCAGAGAAGCATGGGAAAGCCAACGCACTGCGAGGCAGGAGCAGAGCTGGGAAAGTCCAGGTGACTGTCAGCCCTAAAGAGAAAGGGGATTCCAGAAGCAAGCTTCTGTGAGCCTCTGGGGAAGAACTTTTTTTGGTGCATTTCCTTTTTGTCATTAAAGTGTGGGAAATCGTTGATGGTAAACATTTTTTTGCTTGAACAAGTAGTTGGCTGGAATGGCTAGTTTCTCTTCCTGAATCACTTACCCTGGGTTAGGCATAGTGCTGGGAGCTTTAGAGGTTCATTTAATTCTGCTAACCACCTTCTGATCTAGGCATTACTGTTACCATTTTACAGATGGGCAAACTGAGGATTTGAGAGAAAAAAAGTAATGTGGCATTCATTCCATAGTGTTTTCTAATTTGGAATCTTACGTTAACTACCGCAGTTGATTTTGGCAGATCTGGGGTTTCTCTTTAACTGGAAAATTTAAAGTAGAGAATTAAACTAGAAAATCACAGGCTATTGATGATGATGTCTCAACAAAAATATCTGTTAGAGAAGAGGAAATCACTTAAGCTCTGGAGCTGGATGGATCTGGATTGCACACCTGTCTCTAATGTTTATTAGTTGAGTGCATTACTTACTGTCCCTGAACCCCAGTTTTTTAATTTTACAAGTGGGGGTGATGATAGCCATCATGGTGGTTAGTTAGCGGTTAAGTGAAACAAAATAAATCTCTAAGTAGTGTCTGACACAAAGCAGATCCTTGAAAAATAAAAAAAGCCTCCTCCCCTTTTCATGTCTCCTAAGTGGCCTATAACAGTATGCAAATTATTGGCTTTGGTATAAAGTTTCAGCTAGCTCACTGAACTAATGCTCTTTTTAGGCCAGGATTAGAAAGAAACTAGGTACTACACAGTTAAAATGGTTGTTGGAAAAAGAAACTTCCCTTCTCACCTTAAACAGTCTTCTCTTATTCAGTGAATGTCCATTCAACTGGTCCTGTTGGAGCACAGGAATGAATGTGATACTCATGGTCCTTTGCCCACCTTGGGCTCAAATTCCAATAGAAGAGACACAAACAAACAGGCTTTTACAATTCAACCAAATACAGCTCACTCACTACTACAAATGCCTTTGAAGCAGCATGGGGAAATTTTGTCAACATTTTTTTGCATGCTAGAAGGCTTTCTAAGCTTGCTTCTGATGCAGTTAAGACTCAAAAGCCTCCGGGAGCCAGTGAAAACCCCCCCCCCCCCCCACTGCAGCATAATTACAAGGGAGAGGAAATGCAGGGTATTTAATGAGGCCAAGTCTCCATTAGGTGCTAAAGGACAGTATTGGGCACATGTCCCACCCAACAACTCCTATAGGAATACAGGTCATCAGCCATAGGTGCTTCTGGGATCTGGTTTTTAAGAGTTTAAAACAGGAATAGACTAAGGACCAGTTTAGAGGCCAACTTGAAAAGTTCAATTTTATTGATACACATTTCCAATTACTTTGTTGTGACCTAGAATTTGTGAGGCCAGCAAGCGGTTTATTTCACTATTTATGAGGCAAGCATATTAAATATGACAGAGACCAACTGGAATTGTGAATGATGTTTCACATAGTAGTGTTAAATATCGGGGGCAGGGCAGACCAGGAGCCAGAGTATACTTACTTGATTTCTTCTGGAGTCACTTTGTTCTTAAATACCCAAATACCAGATATTTAAACACATTTTCACGATTCTTTTGAATAAAAAGCAAACAGAATGGCTACCATTGTAATTCTGCTGCTTCTAGCAATTCACCAGCAGAATACATCCCGAAATAGCAGATATACAATGCAGCATATGCTTTGGTGAATCTGATAATCTCGTGAACTCCTTCGCTTCTGGGTTAGTAATCTACATAGCTTGAACGGTGAACTTTATAAAATTTGGAGCCTCATGAATCAGAAGGGAAAAAACAAAAGTGGACAGTTTTAACAATGATGGATGAGTTGCTAGGGAGTAAAATTAAATGGTTGATAATAATTGTGGTAGCTCACAAAGACTGATGTTATTTACAAAAGCTCCATTTTGCATGTAATCAGTTGTCTATTCCCATGAGCTGGGTCATAATTCATATTCCACTTTAATGTTCGTGGAAAATGTGCTTCTCTGTGTGTATGTATTATTTTTAGGATGTTATGTTTCCTTGGTGCATACACAATGAGCCTCAAATCCTTTAGGAATGTGTTTAATTTGAAAGTTTTATCCTCTGGGTCTGGTTAATTCAAATACACAGCTAGGAACATTACGGTAGGGTCTGAAAGAATGTAGGCATGGCAAATTATATGCACAAAGGCAACCCCATCCTGTGTTGCCAGTGCGCATTTGGTGAAAGGGTGCAGGGCGAATTTTCTCCCCAGACTTTTTCTTCGTCTTTTCATTTGATATTTCTGAACTAATTCCTTATCTTAATCAGCTTGATTTACACTGGACTGGTTTTTTTTTGTTTTTTGTTTTGTTTTGTTTTGTTTTGTTTTGTTTTGTTTTGCTTTTGAACTCAGCATCATCGCTGGTGGCTCTTTTGAATTAAAATGTTAAGCCTAGGGACTTTTTAGAACTTTGTGTCTTCCTCCCAATAGCCAGGGCATCCCATGGTCTCCTGTATATTCTCTCTTGTCCTTGGTCACAAAGATGGTGTGAGCTGCATTTCCATGTCTAGAAGTTGGGAAAGTCCTAAAAGTATAACTGAAGGATCCCCACTCTCAGAAATGGGCGAGATTTGTCCCACTGTCTCAGAGAAGATGTTTCTGGATCTTGTCATTGTGTCACGGAAGAACAGCGGGGGCCTGGGAATTTGGCCTGAAGCCTTTCGAGGGGATGCGTGGCTTTCTGGGAGCTGAAAGCTCTCTCAGGAGAGACATTTTCACAGGGCTCTGTGATACTCCGCCTTACATATGGTCAGAGACATGCATCCTAAGACTTGAGAAGTCTGAGGAGAAGGTAAGTTCTGTCCCGATGTGTCGTGCTCTGCCAAGAGAATGGTCAGAACATTCCAGAGCATCCCAGGGTTGATAAGGACTTCTTTACACATGGCAGTGGGTGGGTGATGCTTTGGAGTGACACAGCCTCAGGTCTGAGTCCTGGCTGCTCAACCCGTGAGGCGTGTGATCTCGGCTTGGACTGAAACTTCAAACATCTTCAGCACCAAGAAGATTGTGATGCACACACACATAATAAGTCCACGTCATGCAAAAAATAAAAAGTTAAACCACAAAGTTACTATAAGGAGAGCTAACAGATTTCTTTTCCCCCAAAATGAATGCTATTTGTATGATTTTTTTTTTTTTACTTTCAAATTACTTCTCACCCAAATACCGCTTGTGCCCTTGCTATGCTTTTATCCTCCGCCTGGGTCTTAGGTTTTGCGTAGAAACCCAACATGAGGGATTACCACCTCCCTCTCTAAGGATCATGCATATTAAATAAACCGAAGTATGTCATGAACCTTGTATGGTGCCAGACATACTGGAATCAACTCTCAACATAGGTTAGGTTTTTTTAAATCATTTCTCATCTTGTTTTTCCCTCTAGACTTGTGAGAGACCAGTTTACATTTCCCCCAGTGCAGTGTAACTGGGCCTTCTGAACTGGGCTTGATCAAAGCAGGTAGAAGAGAACCATGGTTATATTTATCCATGTGTATACATTGGGTACTTGTATCTTTTTTCTCAAGCCCCGGGGAGTTAACTACTGATGAAGACAATATCCCTTGGAAAATCATGAACGGGAAGGAGTCCGGTTTGTGATTATGACAAGTGAAGTTGTGTCTTGTAGAGATTGTTGGTCCATTTTCGTATGTTCCCACTCCAAGGGAATTTGCTTAGACAAAAGTTGCCAAAGCTCTTAACTGGAATAGTGTAGGGATACCAGCAGCAAGCCAGCCGTCTCAAAAGTTCATAGCTGATCCTGAGGTAGTCCTGACACTTCACAGCTCCGCACAAGTGGAGCACGTAGTGCTGTCATTTATTCAGCCTTGCTTACCCCCAGGTGTCCTGTCGCCACTCTGCATCTCTTCCCTGAGGAGCCAAGGACAACCTGAAAACTCAGGCTTATGCTCAAGACACCGTTTCTCCTACCCTCATCTGGACAGCCAAACCACAAACAAGGTGTAGAATGGAATTCACCAGTTAATCCTCATGTAACCATTTTGTTTAAACCTCCGTGGTCCTCACTGCAGTGTGTCCCAGGGGTTGTAGTTGTACCCGGCTTTAAAATCAGAAAACGCAAAATTACGGAAAGCTGTCTTACTTCACAAGGCAGGGCTCTGAACGTGACCCCACCTCCCAGTTTGCAGCGCCGAGCCGTATCGGTTTTATTGTGTCGTCTGTTCAGTTCATTTTTAAGGCCTCTTGAAGTGGAATGCATTAAGTGTATTGTGTTTATGCCTTGCTGAGTCTGTAGCAGATGTCACATTAACACAGTGTGTCTGTGTGGGCACCATTGACGGTACTGGCATGAAAACAAAGATGGCACTCTGAAATTTGAACTCTGTTCTTAAAAGCACTGGGAAAATGCTGTTGCCCTTCAAGCCAAGCCCAGTGGCCACACATCTGATCCAGATTTGTATTCCTGCAACATCTCCGCCTGTGACATAGTTGTCATGCACAATTTCTACTTGTATACGTTTGTTCACACAAATGGACGTGTATTAATTGTTACCAAAATTTTCAGTGGTTCTGTGTCAGGCATTTTCCATGCATTAGCTTACACAGTGGTTCTCACCACCTTGTAGGGTATGTGCCTTTGTTATCACGATTTGCCAGATAGGGAAACTGAGTCAACAAGGTAGTGAAGTAAGTTGTCCCCAATCACAGATCCCACAGTGGTTGACTTCATATTTGAGTACACGCGATCTGAGTTTGTACCTCCACCACTCCTCATAACTGCCAGCCTATGGTCCTTTTCCTAAGCAAATACTACTCACTTTCTAAGGCTCCCCGAGGTCAGCACATAGTTAATTGACCAGGACCGCTTACTGTGAGCAGGGCATCTCATGAAACATACAAGCAGATACACACGCCATTCACTTCTAGTCCCTGCCCACACAACCCCATTGTACTAGTAAGTTGTGATGTGGCATGTCTGTGAGCACTCTGTTGGAAGTTAAAAACACAGGGAGGATGGTCACACTTTGTGCTTTTCCTGGGGACAGCATGTCCTCCTGGTGTAATTATTAAATGTGCTTCTCTTCACTCTCATGCCTTACTTTGGATGGTATCATTATCCTAGCCATAGAAGTACATTTGAGTGTTTAAGGAAGGAAAAGGGTGCATCTGGTCACGGGCTTACATGCAAGATACTGTCTATGGAGAAGGTGGTACTTAAGCCATTCTTTGCAAGGTAGTGTGGTGCTGTAGCTGGGAGAATAGATCTGGAGTCAGGCTGCCTGTTTCAAATCCCTTTTGGCCTCAGTGTCCTTACCTGGGAGATGGGTAGAATTCTGCTCTTACCTCAGTGTTATAGTGAAGAATGAATGCTAATTCCCATAAAGCATCTGTAGCTTTGCTTGGCCTAGAGCAAGTGCTTGATAAATACCTGCTATCATTACTTAGGTAGAAGGAAAGATGTTCTAGGTTTAGGCAGTGACATTTGGGATGCACTGAGGGAACTCTAAGAGTCATTTGTAAAGCTGCCTGCTCCCTGTCCACCATAGAGACCAAAGAATAAAAATCACTTTCCCAGCCTGCCTTGTCGTCAAGTGATCCATTTATGGCCAATGAGGCAAGACAGAGGGGCCCTTGCAGAGAAGTTCTCTGTACAGGCCCCTCCCACTTCCTGCATTGGAGTATTGGTGTGGACTTTATACTTGAAGGTACCCTTGTCATCTGTTTCCCTTGAGGGAATGACCAAGAGAATTCCCAGCTATGGCTGGAGTCCTGCCCTTGTGTGACCTCTAATGCAAACTGCAAAGTCAGCTGCTTCCAGATTTTGTGTTATATGAAGGAAGATAAATGCTTATTTGTTTATCCCCCTGTCTATTGTGTTTCTGGTACCTACAGCTAAATTCATCATAACTGATAGGGAATGAGAACCTAATTTGGCACAAGGATCAGTTGTCATTTGACAAGTAGAGAAGGAGGGGTTGGGGGCGGGGAGTGTCCTCAGAAAATGATAGCGAGCCCTTGAAGGTTTCTTACCTTGGGAATAATATGACTTGAGTTATGCTTTTGGAAGGTAATTCTGTCTTCATGGTCTATGATGGATTAGAACAGAGACTCCAAAATCTAATTGTGCACCCAGATCCCCTGAGAAACTTTACAAAATACAGATTTCAGGGGCCTTTTGTCGATACTCTGAACCAGAATCTCTGGGGGGTGAAGGTGTAGGAACATGTGCACTGGAGGAGGGAGACCCGGGTGGTGTAACAACAGCCAGACATCCTTATTTTCAGTAAGCCGTAGGAAAGGAGTCTCATTTGTATTGTAGACATGGCAAGGTTGAACCTGAGAGTGATTAAGTCAGTGTCCAAAGTTAGTTCTTGAAGAGGCAGCAATTGTGAAGTAGAATCCTGGCTCATCTTTGTGCAGTGTGTGTGTGTGCGTGTGTGTGTGCGCGCACGCGCACCTGCACACGCGCTCAGGCTGGCCTTTGTGAGATGCCCACTTCTGAAACAAAGGGCTCTTTATTCTGGGCTTCTGGGCTTCATGTGGGAAGGTCAGAAGGTGAATGAATGGTGAGGGAGAGGGTGGCATATAAGTAACAGATGTAAGGAGTTGTGTGGAGGTGATACTTGGAAGCTGACTTAATGTGGGGAGCCAGGAGAGGGCCAAACAAGGCATTTCACACTTGCAGAACTCTGACAGTGGTAGCCCCGATGGGGTTTGGAAGGAAGAGGCAGGCTTCAGAGCCGGTTTCCTGATACTTTACAAGGGGACGTTCCATGGTAATATCCAGCAGACACTTGGGGATATGAATGTAGTGCTCCTGAGAGAAGTTAGCACAACCCTGGATGGTGGTGCCATGGGAGGGGTAGTGAGGGATGCAGGGAGAAGAGAGCAGAGCAGAGGTCCCCCACTGGAGTACATTCAGAGTCAGAGCAGGAACAAGAAGGGGATATTTGAGAAGTGGGAAAGGAGCCAGGAACGCACTTTGCTGTGGAGGTGAATGGAGGGCTGAAGGCTCAGGGTGGTGGACAGACCATTGGAGGCATTAGTGGGGACACGATCAGGAACCTGGCCAAGAGGGTAGGCCATCATTAGTGGTGTGGGAAAAAAAGGCGAACTCAGGTGTTTGAAGTTATGGAGAGAACTGGGGGGGACTTGAAGCTGCAGAATGATTTACTCTTTGAAGACCAGTACTCTGCGGGTCGCCTGGGTGGCTCAGTTGGTTAAGTGTTGGACTTCAGCTCAGGTTGTGATCTCATAGTTTGTCAGCACGGAGCCTGCTTTAAATCCTCTGTCTCCCTCTCTGTGTCTGCCCTTCCGCACCTGTGTGCGCATGCTTGCCTGCTCTCTGTCAAAAACAAATAAACACTAAAATAAAAGAAGAGCAACGCTCAAAAGGGGGGGCGGGGATGGGGCAGGAGGACTGCTGCATTTCCACCTCTTCCCCAACCACTCTGGCCCCAAGCAACCACTATGTTTTCTGAGCATCAGTAACGGTTATCATCTGAATCACACTACTGAGCAGTAAGATTAAATCTTCCATTGGCTTCTGATTGTCTGGGGTTATAAGTTTGATCTCTTAAAATCTCACAGATGGTTAGTACACAGCGGTGTTTATTACATACTTGATAGCTGATTGACAAACTGCACCAGGAATTACTACACAAAATGGAGGAGGAACCCAGGGGATGACGTTTCCCCTCTTGAAAGAAAGGGCATGATGAAGGACAGACATGGGGAAAATTCTTGTTACTTGAAAATAAGGGAAGCACAGCCCGAGAACAAATGGGGTTATCATGACAATGTTAGAAATTTGGGGCGAGTGATGCCGGCAATATCAATTTCAGAGGAGCTGTGTGGAGCAGTGTGTAATGTATTCCGCTGGGCATGTTCTGTGGAGCTGTGCCTCGCAGCAACTGGGTCCTTTTGTATTAGAGCGCTTTGGAGATGTTAAGAGCATTTGGGGATCTTAGCAGAACTAAAAAAGGATCTTTCCTTTCAGAGGGTGTATTAGATAAGATGGAAGAAGACTCGGGGGGGGACAGAGTTGGACAGGCTGTGCTTGCTTGAAGCCCGTCAGCCTGGACATGTAGGTCTACATTTAGTCTTAGGTGATTTCAGGTAGCCTCTGTTGCACAGGGCACAGGTTAAGTGGCTCAGATACATGTGCATTTAATGTGTATAGTCACACACATATAGACATGTGTGTATATAAGTATGTACTCATGAGCTTATATGTGTAGGATGAGTACATACCTGAGTCTGTCATATACGCACAAGCTCATGTGTATTCCAAATGTATCTTTGAGGTCACCATATTCATAGATACATCGGTACTTATCCCTGGGGATCTATACATGTGTGTGTATGCATCAGTATACACATGCATGCAGATATATATATTCATGAGTGCAAATACATACATGTGTATACAAGTGATGGAGAGTATTTGCTTCATTTGCACATTCCCCTTTACCATTTGGAGACCTGTGACACTTTGCATTTATAAAGTACTTTAGGGGCACCTGGGTGGCTCAGTTCGTCGAGGGTCCCACTTCGGCTCAGGTCCTGATATCATGGCCTGTGAGTTCGAGCCCCGCGTCGGGCTCTGTGCTGACACCTCAGAGCCTGGAGCCTGCTTCGGATTCTGTGTCTCCTTCTCTCTCTGCCCCTTCCCCACTCATGCTGTCTTGCTGTCAAAAATAAACATTAAAAAAAAAAAGTATAAAGTACTTTAGATACTTGTCTAGATTGTTTTGGCGTTCCTTTCTCCCTACTTTGATTTCCTAAGGCAATCCTGGAATGTGAGTGGGGGCGGGGGGGGGGGAGAGAAAATAAATCCGCTAAGGCCTAGGGCCTCTGAGCTGTTTGAGCTGTACTGGACCAAGGTGCAGCTAGAGCCAGACAGAAGAGGCCCCAGGAACTTTTGACTTTAAGCCCACTACACTTTGTCAAGGAATCAGAAAGTGAGGTCCCTCTGAATTAGTCAAGAGCCTGGACCGTTGATACTTACAAAGACACTCTGTTTTATCACTTTTGTACCGTGTGTAGTGAAATAAAATGAAACGGACCAACCAAGCATTCCATAGGAGAGTTCTTTGGGGGAATCCATTGTAATCAATAGAAAAGGCAGTTGAATACCTTGACCAGTTTTCTGTATGTAAACAACGCTTCTAAATGCTTGGGAAGAACATATTCCATTATTTAGGCTGAGTATGTGTGTTAGGGTATTCATTTGTTTTGTCAGCCCTTGCACCCTTCAGGTAAAAGTCAACTTCTCCCCTACCCCCATCGAAATGATCAACATGGGGAATTAGTGGAACCGGAATCCATAAGGTTTAACTGTAACAGCAGTTAGGAAGGAATGCACATGTGCTTGTCTCTGGGAAGGTTAGGAATGGAAATAAATGCAAAAATATGCTTTTCTGGAAAGTCATCATTTTTAATACGAAGACGGAAAGCACGAGACAGCTTTGTTTTGCCTTTTTTCTAGGGTTGTGGTTGATTTTCTTTTCTTGCTTCCTGGTTTTTGCTAGAAAGAAACTTGTTTATTCCCACCCACTCCCCGCCCCCTCTCCCAAGCTAAAATATCTGTCCAAGATCAGCCTTTTAAGTGCATAGTCTTAGAGACGATAGAAGAAAAAGAACTGTGATTTAAAATATATATGTACATCTTTTTTTTAAGCTTGCAAACTGGGATTTCTAGACTCAATTTGTGTTCTTGAGACACTGGAGTCAAGTTTATATATAGTTTTTGATGTAGGACCTAATTAGGCTCTCGGCATATCTTAATACTTTCTGCTACATCTGCATTAAAGATAACGTTGCATACATTTGCATTTCATTTACATAAAAAAGTTAGCCATGCTGTATGTAACAATCACTTTAACCAAGTACCGTTGACAGCAAATATTTTGAATAAGCATGTGAAAATCCATGGCTACACAAAGCCTGTCCTGGATTCTGTCGCATCTCTCTCATTTAGAACTTGTTGGTGTGTGACACAGTCCAGTGGAGCCCTGGAGGCCAAGCCAGCAAATAAGGACTTCTGAATCACAGTGGTCTGACGTCTGTGATATACTCAACTAGGGAAAGAAAGGCTCAGTTGATACTCTTCCTGATGCTTTTATAATCTTCTTAATAATGACAATCAGTAGTAATAATGGCACGATTTTTGTGATATGTTTTAAAAGAGAGGGGACAACCTTGAAAGAAAAGTATTCATTCATTTCTTTATTCATTCATGTATATTCAGATGAGTCTATATGGGGCAACCTTATTTCCAGGTCTCATTTAATGAATCTCAGGTTTATCTGGGCCAATTTGCTTTAAAAGTGAGCCTTGCCAGGGGACTGCCCCACCAGTTTTCTCAAAATGAGCTGTTGCTTGCCTTATGTCCTCTATGTCCACCGGGCACATTTCCTGTGTTCCGGACCTGCCCAGCGGTTCCCCTCCCAAGTGTATCACAGTTGGGCGGTTCTTTCCCCTTTAAGGGGCAACCCCTGGGCTGGCTCTCTGGGGTGTGGTTTAGGGACATGACATGACGACAGACATAGCTTGTGATGTGTGGTCTCTTCAATAGTCATGGGATCCCAAGCTTGTTCTGAGAAACACACTCTTTCCAGGGAATATTTCTTAATAACGGTTCTAACCAAACCCATCTGGGAATTGTTAGGTACTTTTATCTCTTCCTGGAGATCCACAATGTCTAAAGTGAAAATCTTGCTTAATTTGCTCTAGGTTGGTATTTCCCAAACTTTGGGGACCATGGAAGCCTTTGTTGGCATGCCACTTATTTACCCTGGGAGACCAGTTTTGTGCAGTGATTTTGGAAATCACTGTTCTATTTTAAGGACAACAAGGATAGCAACAATAATAATAGCTGCTGGCATTTGCTAAGAGCTTCTTGAGCAGCTTGTACTCCGGTAAGTGCTGTACTTAAGTTATCTCAGCTGATTCCCTCAAGAACCCTAGAAGGTTAAAGTGCCATATTAGTGCTGAGAGACGAGAAGACTGAGACCTAGGAAGGTTAAATAATGTTACTCCACACTCGAACCCAGGGCACTTCTCCTATTCGCTGTGCTTTGTGTGAGCCCTCACAAAGCCTGGTGTCTTCTTTTCCAGGCTGTCACTACCTGTCCCTGCAATCATTCCTCACATGTCATGCAAGTCCCTCACCATGTCAGCCACCTTCCCCATGGTTTATCCATGTCCCACATAAACTGTGCTTGCTTTACTGAACGCAGACCCCCAGCTGGATGCTGAGGTTCAAGGAGTCAGGCAGAGCCCCCACCTCCCTTGTCCTAAAGGCTGTACTTCAGTTAATACAGCCTAATAGTCAGTGGCTCGTATGTATGCAGCCACTTTTTAACAACTGAGTTTGGTGATATAAAGCAAGTTTTCACCCTCCTGAAGATTCAGGTTTTTATTTTCCTGGTGAGTAGAATGGAGGTTCAGACCTCCTGGGACCTGTGGGGGGCAACACATGAACACATGAAGTCATTGACACAGAGTCTTATGTGTAGTAACTGTTCAGTACATACTAACTGGTATAATTGTGTTACTGCTGTTACTAGAAAATTTGAAATGGCTGTTGAGCAAAAAGCCTCCCTCACCCCGTGTATTTTATTGTAATTAAATTTTTCTTTACTTTAAAAATGTTGAATTAATATCTCTGTTTGTAAGAGCAGCTTTGTCAGTACATTTGAAAGGATTCCCACAATGCTGATTTAGGCATTTCACATTTTTATGTGCATTTGTGGCTGTTTTTCAAAGTTGCAAGACTCTAAGGGGGAAAAAAAACCCTAATCCTTAGTTGGCAGGCAAGTCCCCTCCCCAAATCCTTGGATTAAAATAGAATCTGCCGCCAGGGCTTTCCTTGTCTCCTGTGATTGAGATCTGTCTTAGGCAAGAAGGCTTCCAATACCTGTGCGTGGCAAGTACGTTCTTTAGAGGTAAAATTTGCAACTTTAATATCTATCGATAGGCACACTAATTCTCTTGACGATGGTAATTAATGAAATGCTTATATCTTATTTTGTGGTAGTTTAACAAGCTTCAGGCTAGCAGGGAGGTCTGGTGCTTGCTGTAAATGCTAAGAATCAGAGATGCTGGAGGAAAATGCAGAAAATGGAGCAGAAAAATTAAGGTCTTAGTAGCTAAAATGCCTCAGATTAAAACAACCTCAAAACAAACCTTGCTAAAGCAGCATCATTTAGGAATCAGTGAGAGCCTTCTGGGGAAAAAAGTCATACGTTTGCCATTCGTTCTCCTCCAACCATGCTGTTAATTTTGACCACCCATTTGTCTTTCTACCCGTTTGCTCTGGTCTGCGTTAGCAGTGTGCAGTGAAAAATTGAGAGGAAGACCTCTTTTGCTTCTTAAGGCTTAGATGGTTGCAGCCAAAACATTTTGTTGTAATGTGTTTTGAATAATTGCTCCAAATCTACGCTTAATTTTGCCACAGACAGCTAGCCTTATAACCCTACTTAACCTGTGTTTTCTCTTGTTCTTTCATCCTTTGGAAATGAGGTCCACAGAATACAAATTCAGAAAGGCATAAATTCTAACTCCTCAGAAGACAGGAATAGAAGTCAAAGTGACCTCAATAAATCAAAAGCAAGTTGAAGTTCAATAGGGACAAATGTAAGGTAGGATACTTAGGTCCAATAAATGGACTCACAAATTTAAAATTGTCCAAGCCCTATCGTGGTGGAAAACTGCCTTGGTCAACAACGTGAGGAGGGCATTCGTAGCCTTGTCCTAGGACCTACTGCGTGCTGGTCATTCTGTATAAGTCAACTTCTTCACGAACACACTGTCGTCATCTCCCTACACTAACTGTCTGAGCTCTACATAATGTGCTCTCTGATTTTATACAAGTGGAAGCTGAGGTTGAGGGAGGTTAAATAATTTGCCCGAGCATTCACAGTTAGTAAATGATCTGTCTGGTTTTTGGACCATGCTTGACCAAGAGCACTTCATTACAGAGCTGTTATTTAAAAAGCCAACCCAGTTCTTGGCTGTATTAACTTGGATTTCACTGGAGAACCAGATAATAACCTTTCTAGTATACTATACATTAATTAAAATTTAAAAGAAAAATGAACAGGAGAAACTGGAGCAAGTCCAAAAATACCCACCTAGCAACAAAGGCAGGGAAAGAAATTGAAAACTGGCCTGATAGGGAGAGACTCAAGGTGTTAGGGATTGCTTAACTGGGAAGAATGCATCTGTGGGATCAGTGGCACAGTAATTGCCTATAAACATCAAAAAGGCAGTAATAAAGATTCATTTACATTTTATACAAATATTGCAGTTTACAAAGCACTTCCAGACCAGTCATTTTGTTCGTCTCTCACAACGGACTTCCAGAGGAGGAGTTGGCAAACTTTTTCTGTAAAGGGTCAGGGGGTTAAATATGTTTGACTTTGCAGACCGTGTGATCTCTGTCACAACTACCTGGCTCCGCTGTCATAGCCCAGTAGCCTGGGCTGTTCCTACACATGTGGGGGTGTCTGTGATCTAATAAAACTTTATTTACAGTAAGAAGTGGCAGGCCAGATTTGGCTTGTAGGCTATAGTAATTGACTATACCTTATTGTTCTGGTGATACAGTCAAGGAAATGGAGGCTTGAAAAAGTAGTGACTTGTCTGATGCAACTCAGTGAGTAAACACTGGCTATAGAGCTAGAATCCTGGTTCCCTGGTTCATAGTTTGATGTGCAAGGCGCTAAATAGAGGACATGTCCCCAGAAAGATTTTGGGAAAGGTTGTCATCCCAGGATACCATTTGCTTGTGATGGTGATTGAAATTTGGAGCAGACTAATCAGGAAGTTAAGTGACTACCTGGTGTAGTGAAATGTTATTTGCCAGGCACTTGAGAAGGGGTATCTGGTCACATAACTTTTTCCATCATGGACATTTCCATTATTAAAGCAATTACTTAAGGATCTTCTTGAGACATGTAAATTTGCAGTGAATTATAGCTTTCCTGTACCTGAGAGAGCAAATACGTTAGATGACTTCTAGGTGTTTGTTTGTTTGTTTGTTTTTTCCAGTTAGCTTGCTGGTGCTGTTTTTTAGCTAGTAAAGAGTAGGATTGAGGAGTGCCTGGTGGCTCAGTTGGTTGAGCGTCCAACTCTTCATTTTGACTCAGGTCATGATCCCAGGCTTGCGGGATTGAGCCCTGCACTGGGCTCTGCACTGAGCATGGAGTCTGCTTAAGATTCTCTGTCTCACCTGGGTGGCTCAGTCACTTGCGCGTCTGACTCGTGATTTCAGCTCAGGTCATGATCTCGGGGTTCGTGAGTCAGAGCCCCGCATTGGCCTCTGTGCTGACAGTGCAGGGGTGGCTTGGTATTCTCTTTCCCCTCTGTCCCTATGCTGCTCGTGTGCTCTCTCAGAATAAATGAATAAACTTAAAAAACATTTTAAGATTCTCTCTCTCCCTCTGCCTCTCTCCCTCCACCACCCCCGCCCATTAGCTTGTGAGCGCATGCTCTCTCGCTCTCTCTCTCCCTCCCCCTCTCTAGAATAAAAAAAAAAATTAAAAAATCAAAAAGAAAACAGGATTGAAAAGGAATATGGCATCATAGCAAGTTAGCGTGTATGCAATTTGGGGTAGGGAATAAGGTCATGAGGAAAGATTACTGTACCACTGTAGGTGTTCGATATGAACAAATGGCGAAAACATTACTATCTGCTAAATTTATTGGGTATTTAATATCATTGTGGGGCACATGTTCTAAGAGTTGTGCTTGGATTAATTCTCCAAACAATCCTGCAAGATAAGTGCTCTTATTTCCATTTTAGAGGTAGGGAAACTGAGGCACAAGGGCTCACCATACGTATGGTGGAGAGGACACATAAAACTCAGGTTGTATATCGTCTGCTAAAGCTCCCTGGCCCTGTCCTTCTTGGTCAGCTCAGGCAAGGATCTCCTTACACCACTGTAAAGCAGACTGTGTACCCATGCTTTGACTCCAGTTGGCTGAACCAGGTGATGGCACAGCTCTTTCTGTTTGTTTGATAGAGATGTAAATTGAGGTAAGCTGTGGAGAAAACAGAGGCCACACAGTCTGCAGGTTAATGCATCATTCCTGGCCGGGCCGGATGGCATGAACTATGGCTGAAGAATGTTTCCTCTTGTTTGCTGAAAGAATCCTTAAGTGGGCCCTTGGAGCAAGCTTAGATACACCTACCCTGCTCAGGGTTAAACCCTCATAAATCAGAATAGCTCAAGTGACCCTGGTAAATGCCAGGTACCCAGCAATGGATGAAGTAATTCAATCTGCTTTATAAGTGTCAATCTACTTTATAAGTGGCAAGTAGCCTAATACTTTTTTTTTTTTTTTTTTAACATTTGTGTGTGGGTGGGTGTGTGTGCGCAGGGGAAAGCTTTTACAGATAGACTTTCAATGAGATTTTTTTTTCCAGTATCTTCACTGAGAAAACAGAAGGGAATGCCAGTTCTATTTCCTCCTTAGATTACAATTTTATTTCAAACTCCTCTTCTAACATACTTAAAATAGATGAGATTTATGCATTTAAAACAAACAGTGCAAAACCTTTTATCATTTTATTAGTCTTGACATCATTAGTTTTAGGATATCATTATTTTTAGAATTTCCCAAATTTCCATTCTTCTCTTGGGTTTCAGGAAGTTTAATACCTATACAATAGAGAAATAGATTGAGTAATGAGATAATGAATGTTTATAAAGGAAGAGAATGTGAGAGATACAGATCGTAGGAAGGGAAGGGAAGAAGCCAGGTGTGTGCGCAGCGGAATGAACAAGTGGGAAGGAGCCCTGGCTTTGGAATCGGAAGATAGGAGTTCAGTTCCCAGCTCTGCTACTTGACTGCCTGACCTTTACCTTGTTACTTGACCGTCATCAGATTCCTTCTATATCATGCTAGAATAATAAGCTCTAAAGGGTGTTTAAGTGACATGATGTGGATGAAGTCACTTGGCTTAAGAAAGGTGTATGGAATCTATGTGTCTTGGAATTACAGCAGAACAAAACCAAGGGACCAGGCTCATGATATAAATGGGGAAAAAGGATCTCAGGAAGTCAGTTTGTTTAGGTGTTCTCAACCAAGTCTTCATTTCCAAGCTCTGAAAAGCCATGGAACATTCTTCGTATCTACTGTGGATTACACAGTACCCCCTTGCGACAAAATCCTAATATCACCAGCTTGCTAATGTTGACCAGAACTTTCTAAGGCAAAGGCAGGAATAGGATCTCTTATGTGCACCATTTAATGGGTAGACACGTTAAAGGGATGATAACGGGTATTATAGTCACCTTGGGATGGGTTCAAGATAACTCTACACGAAACAGAACCTCTCGATGATAGTGTTAGATTCAGGTTCCAGTCAGCCTTGAAAAATTCTACATGGATAAGTACCCCCAATTTTCTCAAGCATAGATTTTTCTCTCCCCAAAGCCAGGAATTTTCATAAGCTAGATTTAAATTTAATTCTTCTCTCCCTGTGTCTTTTCTTCTTAACTCACCATCTGACAGGGAATAGT
The DNA here is from genome assembly GCF_023721935.1 of Panthera uncia. NCBI lineage: Eukaryota > Metazoa > Chordata > Mammalia > Carnivora > Felidae > Panthera > Panthera uncia. Next base: position 100,922,362 of record NW_026057582.1, on the reverse strand, counting down.
TAGTATATAACCCAAAGCATATGTGGTAAGTTTGTTCCTCTCTGCCTAAATATGAGTTTAATAAAAAAAAAAAATAGCAGTTAAACATATGTTAAAAATGAGGCAGTACAGTTGGGGGCAAAGACTAAAAGGCGACACAACTGTTTATTAGTTGTGTTTTTCATTTTCATGTTCAGAGAATTTTAAAACCTGATTTTTTTTCCCTCCTAGATGCAGCCAGATCTGCACAATTATGTACTCTATTTTGGTCTTTATTTCCTACAGATAAACACTAGACAGTGTTGAAGTCCATGTCCAAAGCAATGAACATCAATTACCAAATTAATGAGTTAGGACTCTTTTATGTGTCAATTGTCTAGGTTAATAATTTCAGGGCTTGTAATGTTTTACCGCAAGAGAGAGCTTTGGCATTATGTATAGAAATCAGAGTGAGGGAGCGTTAAGTGATCTTGGCTCCCTGAATTGTAGTTCACGATTCCTGAGATCTAACCAGAGTAAATCAGATGGTTCCTTTTCTCATTGTCGTTAACAGCTTTATTGAGAGAGTCCATCTGACTTAAAATCAGTGATTAGTCTTGACCTTGTAGGTGAAAATTAATTGGCCCCCTTTTCTTCCCTGTCACAAGGATGAATCCAGGTAGAGACATCTTCTATCGTGGTGTAACTGCCTCCGCCAAACTGTGATCAGAGACATGGCTGTTTCCTTTACTAGAGCGAAATTAGGGCTGCACGCCCAGACTTTTCATTGCAAAATGAATTCTCCCTGTAATAATTTTTTTGCTCTATATGTATGACATCAGTGACTTTTTATACCCATCCTTCTACCCAAATGGGCTGTTTTATAGGAAAAGAGAGGTGACATCAGGACAGAGAATAGAATGGAGAAGGATGGGTCAAAGTTCTTCTTCCGAAAGTGTCGGCTTAGAAAAGCTTTTCAGACTCAAAGTGATGAATCCGTAATGGTGTATAAAGAACTTTTGGATTCATACTCTAATTTGCTACTGACAAGAGTCTTGTGAAGTAGTAGGGAAGGTGTCTCTCTTGAACTCCTCTTGAAAAATAAGGAAACTGAGGCCCTGAATGGCGAAAGCATTGTTTGAGGTGGGGAGTCATAGGACCTGCTTCATTCTTCACCCTTGTCTTTCTAATTGTGTTGAGTGGGTAACTTCCTGAAGTGGCCCCTGGTCAGAGTTGGCAGAGAGGTGGAAAGATAGCATGTGTGTCCCCGGTAATTCTTTGGTGTAATTTATTTCAAGTCTTTTTCATGGTTTGGGTGTGGGTGTATACATGCAGCTTTTTAAATAACATAGTGTACTTCGCTGTGGGATTTTTGCCTCATGGAATCAAGGATAAGCATAATAAGGTCAGATATGGACAAAAGCAAATTCTGTTCACATGCTAATTTTTTGATAGGATTTCTTCCATTCTTGCAAATAATAAACATACATTACTTCTTTGTAGCTATAAGTCACAGTGGGCCGCTTAGTTTTCCTTTGCCTTCTGGGAGTCAGGTATATCCCACCCATCAGGGAACCACCCACTGTCAGACACAACCCTTGTCCTCAGAGTGCTTTGTGCTCATTCCTATTTTTGTGCTCTGAGCACCTCCTCCATGAGAGAACCAACCAACACATGGCCTGTGGCTTGAGGTGGAGTGTGGCCTGATCGCATGAGAGGACAAAATCATATATTTTCTTGAGGCCCTTTAATTTTTTTTAAATGTTTATTCATTTGGAGAGAGTGAGTAGTGGAGGGGCAGAGAGAGAGAGAGAGAGAGGGAGGGAGACATAGAATCCGAAGCAGGCTCCAGGCTCTGAGCTGTCAACACAGAGCCTGATGTGGGGCCTGAACCCACGAGCTGTGAGATGATGACCTGAGAGCTGAAGTCGAATGTTGAACTGACTGAGCCACCCAGGCACCCCTAGACCCTTTTAAAAAATTTTTTTTAACATTTATTGATTTTTTGAGACACAGAGACAGTGTGTGCAGGGGAGAGGCAGAGAGACCAGAGTCACAGATTCAGTAGCAGACTCCAGGCTCTACGTTGTCAGTACAGAGCCCGACCTGGGGCTCCAACTCACAAGCCATGAGATCATAACCTGAGCCGAAGTTGGGCACTTAACCGACTCAGCCACCCAGGTGCCCCACCCCTAGACCATTTAAACCCAGGAACATAAATGTCATTTTCTGGGGTGCCATAAATGAAAAAGTATAGTCTTGACATGTAGTAGACAGTGAATTTCAATTTTTGGCCATTTATTCCCCCCACAAAAAATAAGAATTGTGAAGTTTTTTGTATCTCCTTCCTCATGCTTTCCTAAAACCTGACATTTAAAATTTTTCGTTGTAAGTTTAAATAGTTACAAAGGATATAAATTCCTGGCAAATGATATTGACATTTTAAAATAAAACTGTTTGATCACTTTTGAAAACGCATGCAGTTAAATCTAAATGCTATTTTGAGCGAATATCCACCGTCATTCATTTTTTTTTAAATACACGAACAAGCTGTTCTTTAACATCCAAAAATTGTGTATCTTTTTTCTTTGAACTGTATTTCCATTATATTTCCCCTGTGGAATTTTATACTAATGTTACATATTTTAATGCTTAAAAGTCTTTTATTGATTATGCTGTCATAATTCTTTGCAATAAAAATGTGTAAAAATAAATTAAAATTTTAAACCCAATGATCATAAAGCTCTAAGTAATAAAGTCTTCTAGATTGATTTATCATTATAATGAATTTTAGTACAAAGTTAATCAAAACAAAATAACCGTATGAAACATTTTGATGAATAATTATTAAATGTCAGAAACAAAAATTTATTGGAAATGCATTTCTTAATGAGATGGATAGGGCTTTATTTCCAGTTAGTTCAACTTATGGATCAATACTATTTTTTTTTAACTTTTTTTTTTTCAACGTTTTTTATTTATTTTTGAGACAGAGAGAGACAGAGCATGAACGGGGGAGGGGCAGAGAGAGAGGGAGACACAGAATCGGAAACAGGCTCCAGGCTCCGAGCCATCGGCCCAGAGCCTGACGCGGGGCTCGAACTCACGGTCCGTGAGATCGTGACCTGGCTGAAGTCGGACGCTTAACCGACTGCGCCACCCAGGCGCCCCTGGATCAATACTATTTATTGCTAAGGGTTCGACATCAATTCCACTTCTGGTTTTAGTTTCTACAATATGGTGAATATAATATATATATAAATATAAATTGTCTAATATTATGAGATGGGAACAGATGCAGGAATGTTAGAGCAGTAGCATTTCTGTTTTTGAACTTTGGAATCATAAGCCAAAAACAAACGACCACTCACAGCAATATTTAGTGATTTCTAGGTAAATTGATTAGATCGTCCTTTGATTTTGTGAAAAACAAACAGTTGGTGGGCACCTGGCTTCCAAAAGTGTTTGTAACCATTCTTAAAGGCCTCCACTTTCTCACTATACACTAAACAGTGTATCATATTTGCTTTATCAAGATAGGAAATGACTAAAAGACGTATGTGCTCTTTCACTTACTGGCTACTTCGCCTGATCTACTTAGAAAGTGTTGGTAATTAGGCATATTGGAAATTTCAGTGTACCTTTGCCTGCCAAACAATATTTTTATACAATTACAGTAAGGATGCTTTTATCACATCTTTGAAATGCGTATTCATCAAACCTTGGATCTGCAGATTTAGTTCATGCAATGCATAGATAATATACCCTAATTGTGCCCATTATTTAATCAACCAGCCAAGTCAGATTTATTTTGTGTCAGAAGAGTCTGACTACATTTTCCAACGGATGTATTTTTCACTGTTAATATGCAGCCCTGTGACAGCCTTATCATCTGCGTTCGAATTTTAATACAGAATTCTGACCACATTATAGCTCTGTAAGGACAGGGTTTTTAAAAGTGTATATTTGGGGAGGCAGTAATTGCTTAATAAATATTTGTCAGGGGGGTAGAGGGAGGGAGAGGGGAAGAGGGAGGGAAATTGCGCTTTGAAGCCCTGACCTGGTGACCTGGGTGTGATAAGTCTGTACGACCTTCACTGGTTCTTACTGACTCTCTTTGTTCTAATGGGCTCTCCAATAATAGTCAAGGGGTAGAGGAGAGGTAGTGAAACCACAATTACCATCCTTCTCCTCATCCCACTCCACCTATCTAAATCTCCAAAGTGGTCAAAATACACTACTTCTGACTCTTTATGAAAGACCCAAAGGCCTACCCACCTTGGATTCATTACCACCCTGATTCCAGGAGGCTTACTTTTCACTCATGTATCAAGTTGGTTCTTTCTGGAGCATCCAGTGCCAGTCATAGCTGCGGGTATGGGGCACAGGGGATTTGAGAGGGGGGAGAGTCAGAGCTTTCTTCCATGAATGCATGGTCGTAGGAGGCTGGGGAGTATGCTGGCAGGCACCCTTGAGCACAGATGCGTTCTCAGACAAACTTAGGAAACAGTCTAGGGGAATAGAGATTCTGTAAGTTTATTCCCTTAAAATCACCTGTGTCTATATCTTTCTTGGAAGGATTTTTGTGACACTTCAGGTATATATGTTCCCTAGTCTGAAGACCACTGTAAGGGAGAAAGAAGTACCCTTAAAAACAAATAACAGGGGCGCCTGGGTGGCTCGGTCGGTTAAGCGTCCGACTTCGGCTCAGGTTATGATCTCACGGTCCGTGAGTTCGAGCCCCGTGTCGGGCTCTGTGCTGACAGCTCAGAGCCTAGAGCCTGTTTCAGATTCTGTGTCTCCCTCTCTCTCTGCTCCTCCCCTGTTCATGCTCTGTCTCTCTCTGTCTCAAAAATAAATAAACGTTAAAAAAAAAAATAACACACACCAACTATCATTCAGAAGGGGCTATAATTTGGGAGGGGAGGCACAGGACACACATGTAAAGGTACTGATAAGGCATTTTTCAGGCAAAATATATTTCCCTGTGTTTTGAGTCCATGATCTTCCCGAAGACCGTGAAAACCGTGTGTTAGGCGGAACCTGGAGAAAGGGTACTCCTGGGATTGGTGAGTTCCAGAAAACTGGTAAGAGAAAGGGGAAACAGCATTTATTGAACAGGTTTTGTTGGTCTGGAGGGGTTGTATATCTTAACACATTTATTTCTCCCTTTGCATTGGAGAGGTTAAGTGACCTTTCTCAGAGAACATGGTCAGTGAGTGGTTATGCCTGGCTCCAGAGTCCATCCGGGAAGAAGTGTGTGTGAGCTGCTTTCTGCCTCTTCCTAAATCCACCTGAGTCCTAAGGAGTCAGGTGATGATAGTCAGAATCTCATCTTGAAAGAAGAGTCCATTTTATTTTTTCTTAGTTGCAAAAGAAACACATGCTCAGTGTAGAAATCATGAAAAGCACAGGAAGGCCAAAGTCAGTAGACAAAAATCATCTCTAAGCCTACCACTCCAATAACTGTGAACATTTTAGAGTGTATATATTCATGAGGAAGGACAATGTACAGAAACGTGCACACAGTCCTTGTCACAGCAGAGACAGAAACTTTGTGTGGTTTACACCACCCCCACTTGGGTTTCAGTGTGCACTTCGGCATTCGCCAGTTTCTTCATCTGTGGAAAGGCAATGATAATAGATATTTCATAGAGTTGTTGTGTTACGTGAGATAATGCAAGTATGCTTAGCTAAATGCTTAACCCACAGGACACCAGATGAAGGGATGGATGGTTGAATGGGTGGATGGCAGATCGTAGAGGTTAAAATTTTCTTTGGTTAACAACACTTCCTGAACACTTCTCCATCTCTTTAGTTGTGTGTTGCTGTAAGCATGACCTTTAACCACATCCATTGTATGAATATAACACAGTTGACTTAACTGGTTGTCTTACTGTTGGGCACTTACATTGTTCCCAACAGTTGGCTATTCTAAACAGCCTTGCATGAAACACTCTATTGCAGGGGATTGACGCAGTAAAACTATAGACGTGTAATTGCTGCTCTGGAATGCACACGTGGAAGACATTTTCAGCATGTTGCCTAATTTAACTTCAGAAAACTCTACTAATTTATATTCCAACTCTATATAGATGTGAGAGTGCCTGTTTGCATAAACCCTCACCAACATAGGTATTATCTTTCTTATTCATCTTTGCTAATTGGATAAGTTTTAAAAAGTGTACATGTTTTAGTTTGCATTTCTTTGATTATAAGTGAGGTTTGACATTCTCTGTTATTTCTGTGGGCTTACAAAAAACAGCCTAACAATGAGGATGTGTGCAGGTGTTTGTTCTTCTTACGATGCTTAGTGTTATTTACTCCCAGTCTGTATCCCTCTCTTTTCTGTAGGAGGCATAAAATTAAAGTTCAACTTTCCCAGGGCAGGTGTGTATGCATAAGAGGTTTAATCAATAACTGACAGAGGAAGTGGGGGTTCAGAGTTCCCTCCCAGGTCTCTATGGATTCTTTCTCTTTGAATCTGGCTGCTGCTTCTCTGACAGGTGTACTTCTTAGCTCCAGGGACCTGGACCAGACAGCCCTCAGCTCTCACTCTGCCCAATGTGCCATGGGACTCTGGACGTTGCAGAAATACATATGGTCTGGAGAATGCAAAAGGTCACAGGCTTATTTTTAGATGGGAAAAATGCGACTCCATTTTAAGCCTAAAGGATCCTGTAATAGGATGTGCCCTCTTGCTGCGTTATTTGTATTCTAGTATTCATCTCTCTCTCTTTCTCTGTCTCTCTCTGCCTTTCTCCCTGCCTCTCGCCGGCAAATTATCCTCTTCCATGACAAGAGGTACTGTCAATAAAGAAAGCAAATGTCTAACAAGGAATTTAAATAATAGAAGAAAATGTCCTAAACCTAGAAAATCTTGTTTGCAAATTGACAGAATGAGAAGGCTGTTTCTCCTTTGGCAAGGAGTTTGAAACCTCCTCTTGTCTGAGTTCCCTTCTCTCTGGGATCTGAAAGCTGTGACAGGTCTCTGTCGCTTTTGTTCCTCCACACTGAGATTGGGTTCCCCGCCGCCCCCCCCCCCCCCAAGTTTTTTTTGTTTGTTTTTCTTGACCATGAGAAAATTTTTCTCATCGAAAGAGAGAGACGGAGAGGCAGTCTGTGTGTGAGAGAGGCAGACAGACAGATGGAAAACAGCAGGAGCAAAGGCCAGGCCTGTGTCACCTCCTCCTAGTTCTGAGTTTGATTTCCTTCCCACCAGGGAGAACAGCCAGGCTTCGTCAGCCGCTGCTGGAGTGCCTTGGAACTATCACCCGTAGCTTCACTCTCATTTCAGCCATTCCTTCTTCTAAAGGTGGTCTGGGATACGCATCATTTCTTCCTCAAAGCTTGCTCTGTTCTCTCTCATCTCCCATGCCTGACCTTGCTTTGCATTTTGTCCAGAGAACATGAAATAAACTTTAAAACTTGCTTGATGAGATAAATATTCACAGGCCTCACAGATATACCCAAGCCCACATGGTCCGTATGACTACACTAAGCAGAGGAGGGCACCAAAGATGCAATCTAGTTTGTCTTTGAATTTCGAAAGTTTGCATCTCCCAGCTGGAACCCTCGAGTGGGTTGCATTCATATATATTCAATACAAGCATAAACGGGATCCTAATTAATGAGTTGGTTAATTCTTCTTGCCAGCTGGGGACAAAAACCATTGTTCCAGGCTCCAGCCATTGTGTGTGTGTGTGAATTTGGAATCTCCAGATTTCAAATCACTAGATCAGCAGATTAGAGAGTGTCTTCAGTCTCTCAAGATTTTTTAAAAACATAGATACTCTTTCTTATAATGTCTAATAATCAGAAATGACCCTTTTTGTAGGCTGCATCCTGTATAGCTTATCATAATGGATACCCAGAGTGATAGATGTTGGGTAGTTATGTCCTTGTGTTTTCAAGTGATTTACAGAAAACCAGTTTTCTGACATTGGTGAGCACAAGGTATCTATATTCCCTGGCTGGGTGCATCCAATAACTCCTTTTCAAATGGGAGCATCAGCTCCAAGGATGAAAGGATCACTTCTCAGAGTTTAAACCCTAAAGCAGCATCATTCACAAGAATGATTTGCTGGCAGAGATTAACTCTCTCACTAGATGATGCTTTGGATAAAGTAAGAAGTGGGCTGACTAGTTCCTAAATTACAGGTAGGCTGTGTTCAGAAACACGAAGGTATTTGTTCAATATGATACAAGCCCTTTAATCTCTCTGCATGGCATTGTTTTAGCACTGAGCACAACTCCTCAAAGCCCAAGATTAAATTAGGAGAAATCCCCCTGCTGCTTCTATTGAATTGAGTTAATATAATGAGTTTATTGTTAAATTAAACAAAATGAAACTTGCCATGTGGAAGAAATACGGCTGAGATCGCAGTGGGATGTTGTTTTTTTTCCCTTCCTACCTTGCTTCTGTGCTGCTGAGAGGCAGCTCCTTGTATCAGATGGTACCACTCTAACACACTCACTCAACTTGCCCTGGGAGGTGGGACCTGGGAGTTACGGTTGACACACAAAACAAAAAGGAACTTAAACCTTGTGGGGTGGTAAGGCTCAGTGCCCAGCCTTTGTAGACTAGGTCCTTCCTTCGTTGTAGATACACTTGCTAGTGTAAACCAGGACATGACTTCCACTTCCCTCCCATGGGTTCCATTAAAAGACAGGGTTGAAACCAGCCAGTTCAGCTCCACAGTCCAGAGAAAGGAGCTTTTTGTGCAACAGCCACCTTCCCAGCTGCCCCTCCTGTCCATCCCTTGCCTCTTCTGGCTCCTTTCTATGTGATGTCTGCTGCCTCCCCTGTGTAACTAGTGTCTTTTCCTCTTGCTCACTCCGTCTGACTCTTTCCCTTATCTCCACATGGTTGGGTCATTTTCATCATTCTGCTCTTGTTTTAAATGTCACCTCAGAGTCATCTTTCTTCCTTCACCATGTAGAAGCAGCCCCTCAATCACTCTCTATCATATTCCCTGGTTTTATTTTTTGTCACATTTCACATCACCATTTATTTCTTCACTTCTAGCTTATGTGTTTACAGCTGCTCATCTCTCCCTCCAATAGAAAGTAAACTCTCTCAAGGCAGGTGCCACAGGGGCTCCTCCCACTGTATCTCACAATGTCTAGAACAGAGCAAGCACTCAGTAGATACTGGATGAAAGGGTGACTCCGCAGTCTGCCTACGTGACCTAGAGCAGGCTTCTTGACCTCTCTGAACTTAGGGTGCAGAGATAATAAATGGCCATCTTCCTGTGGCCCTTGAGAGTTAAATCCTTTAAAAGCAAATGAGCCCAGAACAATGACACATGCTAGTTTGCTTCTCTGGGCTCTAAGACTTAATCTTCAAATGCTTTTTCTGCTTCTTAGGGCCCATACCTTCACCATCCAGCATGCGTACAAGTTAATATGGTTGATGTTCCCAAACGCAAAGCTGGGCTGTAAGTTGAGTTATTAATGACTTTTCTATAGCACGCTCTTCCTATCCCACAAAGATTTGTAATTTGTTTTTCAAAAGCATCATTTCCCCCAATAAACATGAATTGGTAAGTATTATCTCTGTCTCAGCAATGACTGATGGAGTGAGGAACCAGCATCTCAGTGAAAACATGGGCCAGAACCAGAATGTGGGGAGGACCCTTAAGAAATAATTGGGTAAGACATGTGTCTTTTATTAAAGAAATTTAAAATGGAATGTCCTCAGCATTGGAGAGAGAGGTTTTTATGTTTTTGTTTTTAAGTTTATTTTGCATTAAAAGATCCTCTGGAGCTGGGAGGAACCTAAGAAATCATTTGCCGCATTCTTATGTTACAGATGTGGGAACTGAGGAGGCCTGCAGCAGTTAAAGTTGCTTATCCAAGGCCTCCTCACTTGTAAGGGGCACGTGGGCCACCCTGGCCTCCTAATTCCCTCACTGATCATTTCCCTCTTGCCTGGCTGATGCATCTCCTCCAGAATGCCCACCTGGGTTTCTTTTGCTGTCACCTAATTTCCTTAAAGCCTCTTTTTAAAAATCAGTCATGTACTTGATGATACTAAGTTGCCCTTTTTCTTTTCTTCTGAAGTCAAAACCACCCCTAAATCCACTGCTCTTGCCTCTCACTAGGTCTGTTTCCCGTCTAGTTAGCAGCTTCCCGATCCCTTTAGCCCCTCCTTGGATCGCAGCGGCCAGCCTTCTCTTCTCCCTACTCTCCGAAACATTCTCCCTGGACGGGGTCCTCCTTGCCTCTGAGCCTATGACCCCGGGCATCCCTTGACTTCAGAGTTCTCTGAGCAGCATAATTATTATTTTCAGCTATGAAATGTTCACTTTGCATCCGATGTCCTTTCTGTCCCGATGCCTCTCAACTTTTACATTGGTTGGCTGCTCAGTAGGGCAGTCTGTTCCCCAACCTTACAATGTCTTGTATTTGGCATCTTAAAATGTCCAGTTAATGTTAGGTGAATCTAGAGATTCACGTTAAGCTGATTGAAGTATGATTTAGTAGAACAGAACATTTTAAAGATTCTTGCCATCATCATCAAGAAGTACTAAACATCAAATGTATTTTCCAAAAAGATCTTCTTTAGCTAATAATAAAAAAACCCCTAAATGCTAAGTATATCCTATAATTTTACATCTGTTAAGTGATTTGAACTGTGAAATGTTCACACTGAAAAACAGTTTGCCTTTCCAGCTGTTGATCTGCTCTGAACACTGAGAATTACTGTACAGGAAGTCTTCTTCGCAGGCTCAAAGTAGTTCTGTTCGGATGCCTTTGAGCGGGGACTGGGGAGCAGATTAATTTTTGGTCTGCAATTCAGCTGTTTTCATTTTCTTTGAACACAAGAAGTCTATTTAGAATTTGCCCCTAGGATGTAATGCATTAAATGGCCACAAGCCAGTTTTTGTGGCCCTCTATTCAGAAAGGGTTAAAGCCAGCAGACACACAACAAGAACCTGGCAGCAAAATCCCATCCTTCCCTTCTTGTCCACACGCAAAGTCAAAGACACCCTGGGCCCTTCTGAAGGCTAAGTCCCCAGCATCCATATGTACAGGAAGCCTTGTTAAGATTAGTAGTAGGGAGCATTGGTTTAAGTCTGAACACTTGGGCGACAGGGAGGAAATGTGTACACAGCAGGCCATATAATGAAGGGCGTGTTGAAAATACAACATACCTGCTTCCTTTGAGTACATGAAAAGCCCTCCATGTGAAATGGGGATATGTTATTTTATTTGGCCTCAAAGGGAAGTTAACATCCATGAGTATGAGCTACCAGGAGACAGATATCACCTCCGTGCACGGAAGAAATCCTCTAAGAATCTGGGCTACCAGTGGTGGAATGGCCTCAGTGGTAGGAATCTTCCTGTTGTGATTCTTTTGAGAACCCCCTTGTTCACATGTGCTCTGCGAAACCTCCCACAGCCGTGTTTGAGGACCCCGTGAGCAATGAGCTGAACCTTTCCATCAAACAGTAAGGAGTTTTAACTGCCCAGCTGCCTGTCCCTCAGTTTTGATTGTTTTCTATCTCAGGATCCATGTAGAGTTAATTTCCGATAGAATTCTTGTTAAAAAAAGTCACTTGAAAACCACCACACTTGATGATTTTTCAGCCCCCTTCTAGCTCTGGGGTGCTGTGACTATAGCAGAATCCAGGATGGTTGGTCATCAGGTTCTGGACCCCTAAAGCCCCCAAAAGTACGACCCTGGATTCGCGGTCCTCAACTTTTTCTGGACGTTCACCTCCCCATTGACTGGAGGGTGATAGTTCTGATAAGGTGGCCATTCTTCCTCTGAGCCTTGTTCTGTAGTTTCTTGTCTTTTTGGTTCTGGCTCTATAAAATGAGCATGATCATGTGTCTCCACTGGCGCTAAAGGTGTCCAGACCCACAGGAGGGTCTACACCACCTGGAGAGGGGGGTGGGCCCTGACCAGGCTCAGAGAGATGTCAGGGATCTGTAAAAAGCATCGCGGTCATCAGCCTTCAAAAACACCTGTTAGCAATACCCACAGTGAAGGTAGCTCTGGCTAAAAGGAAATGATACAGCAGAGCAAACCCACGTGGCATTCTGAATTTTCCTCTAAGGCTTTGCAGCCATGCCAGGGTCATGCCAGTTTCATCTCTCTAATGGGTTCAATTCTGCTTGTGAGCTGTAAGTCACCCGTGTTCCATGTGGCTGGTGGGGACACAGGCACATCCTATTAGCTTCTGTTCATGGGGTTCACTCACTCCACGAACAACGTGTTGAAGACATGAACAAGAGTGTTTTGTTTTTTCCTATTACACATAATAATTGGTTTCCTTGGGATTATGGCTCTTTTACCTTATCACTGCCAATTCTTACAGCTCCAGAGAGAAGGATGGCTTGCCCAATCACTGAAGCAAAGTTAAAAGACACGTTAAGGTCCAAGCAGGAGAAAATGTGAGTTTGAAGTGATAAAATGCCTTTGAGAATCTTCTGTTTTAGGGATTGGATATTAGCAAACATGAGTGAGAGTTTTTAAAAGCCATAACTCTTACAGGGAAGATAGATGAGTGCACGAGTACTTTCTAAGAAGTTAAACTTGAGTAATTGAGTGTGATGCTAGACTACCTAATTTTTTAAAACGCTTTTGGAAGCAACCATTCTCAGGGGGGAGGGGAGAAAGAATGTTTGTCTGAAGATGCTTTACCATAATATTTAGTAACAGCATTACTTTATAGAAAGTTGATGACAGATATAAATGTCATATTTGCTTTAAAATACTAGTAGGAAACGGCATTTAAAATGAGGATAAAGAAAACTGGAAGGAGAAACAGAATTGAGAGCCAGATTTGCGTTTGGCAGAAAATGGCTGTGTGTTCTCGGGAAAACTGCTTTTCTTCTCTGAGCCTCAGTTTTTATAGTGGCTTAATGAGGGGTTTAAACCATAGGATCCAGAGCCTTTTTACCTCTGAAGTTCTGTCCTTCTCTTTCTGAATTGAACAAATGTTCTCCTTCCATCTGTGGATCAGATGGAATGTGAATCGGACCAGTTTTGTTGCCCTCCCTTCCACATTCCCAGCCAGGATGCCCCTCATCAAGGTGGTTGGCACCAACTGATTCAAGCACCTAACATGTTTTACTTTCATATAATAAGAATAGCAACAACTAGTCAGCTCGTAGGTCACATGTAATAATATCATCTTTCCCTTCAAAAAAATCTTTCTGAGCCACTCTGGATTATTAGAGGCTCCTAAGACTTAATTAAGGATCACATAGGAATTACTTTGGGATCTTTTGAGATTATTCCATATGTAAAGAGTAGACTGATAAAGTGTCACAAAGTATGTTTTTTTTTCCTTGTGTCTTTACGTTAGTCAGCTGGTATAGATGCTTTGTATAGACACCATGAGTGTTACAGGAACATAAACCCTTAAACTTTTTTCCTCAGATATAATTAGCATACAGCAAAATAGATCTTCTCTGTTCAAGTCAATGAGTTTTGACAATCGTATACGGACATGTAACCAGCGCTTAAAACAAGGTAAAGAACATTTCCATCCTTCTGGAAACTTTCAGCACTTAGTTTAGTATCTTAGTTTCTCATTTTGGTCCTTTTTACTTAATTATCAAACAGTCCATAAACAAGAATCGGTGAAAAAGTGGACAAGTTCATAAAACTTGGACCTTTACATACAGGAACACTCTCTTTACCTTGAACTTGATTCAAAGTATTGCTTTTCTTGAACCGAAGGGCCAGGTTTGCACTCTTTTATCCATGTTCCTACTCCGTGTGTAAACACAGCAATGAGTAAATAAACTTGGGTGGCATAGTATTTGATGTTAGTGAACATTCACACAGAACATTTACTGCCTTGTGGGGAATACCAGGGTATTCTGCCAGGGTGTCTGGAGACGGTGGTGCGGCACAGTGAAGACACTTCAGGCATTTTCTAGGGGTGTTGAGGTGAGCATCAGGTGTGTGCTCAGACACTTGAGGACAAGAGTCTTGTGAGTGGGCAGAGGGCAACCCCGTCGCTTTGAAGGAAGGAGAGATTGTTAGTTGGGAAGATGTTGGGGAAGGGAGGAAGGAGCAGAGAGGGGAAACCTCTTTCAAGGTCACCTTGCTGGGAACACAGAGCCAGGAGGTAGAAGGGGCACTGGTGAGATACTCGGGGCCAGAAGGCCACCACTGGTGCGACTCAGCATCAGCTCAGGAAGATCTGCTACCACACCTGAGGCAGCCCCTCATTTATCTGAGCCTCTGTGCCGGGGCTGCTAACAACCAGCTCAAATTGGCTGATTTTTCCACATTTGTCAGGGAGCCAGCTGCACTGGCTCAGCTGAGCATCTGGGGAAAGGGAAGCAGAGAACCAGAAAAAAAAAAAAAAAGCTTTTAAGTCATTATTCTTATTCATTTCCCTATTCTCTGCCCCTCCCCCTCGCACTCTCCACTGCCATGCCTCTTTCTTCTTCTTCTTTCTTTTTTTAAAAAATCTTTTTATAACCATCTTTTCCTTTATGTGGCGAGGGCCCTTGGCATCCTTCCAGTGACCTGTCTATAGAGAGATACTCCTCCCTTATAATTAGGCCTTTGTTACACCACTTCCTGATTTTCTTCTTTTTCTTTCCCTTTTTAAAGCTTCTGGCCCTTGACACCCCAGTGCCCCAATGGAGTAACCACACTTGTTAAAACGAAGGGTCTTCAAAAGGGTGATAAAGTTGGCTTCCTCAAGGAGGCCTGTGAGTTCATTCAAGCCTGTGGATACAATGGACCAGGGCATGGAGGGACCCAAAATAAGACGTGCATTGAGATGTCTTCATTCTAATCACAACGTCACCTGCTGCACTTCTCTGACCTCCCCGTGCACGTGCCCTGGAAGGAATGGGATCATCGTGCATTCCCGCATCATGCGTGCATCTCTGGCTCTCCCTGCCTATTTGGGGTTTAGTTCTTTCTGTCATCTCGGGAGCATTTGACAGGATGATATCCCATCCTTCTGCCCAGAAACCTGTATGAGGCTAGCCCAGGAATGGTGGAATGTACCAGCTGTGATCCAGAAATGACGTGGCCCAAGAAGAGGGCCTTAGGAAGCTAAGGGACACTGGAAGTCTTGCAACCCCTGAAGTCTTCAGAATATAGAGAAGAAATGATGAGAGGCCTTAGTCCTTTCCTGTCATGATTGGTGATGTTCCATTCTGTTCCCTTTGTTCGGATCTGTGGCTCAAAAAGAAATCAATGCCACATAGGCTAGATAACCACTCTTAGTGACCTCTGTTTCTCTAAGGTGGCTTTGAGAAATAAAACTGTTTGTCCATTACAAACAAAATACTGGATTTTTCCCCCTCAGGTTGATGACCTGATGAACCCGATGTGTTACCAAGCGTTTCTGGTAGGCTTAAATCAGATGAGGGTAACACTAAGGTTTGGTCCCCTCTTTTATGGGTTTTAGGACTGTTAGATATTGTTCTTCATTTCCTTTTGAAAATTTTATGTCTAGGGGAATGTTACAGGGGCAAATGTTTCATGACGGTGGTGGTGGGGGGGGGTGGTGTTACAGAGATCCAGCTTTTCAGTTGTCATAACCAGCTTACTGGTAGCTCTCTTTGTTGCTACCTAGTTAAGAATACCAAATGCTCTTCCTAGTGGTTTAAGAGACTGAAGTTAAGTCCTTTGGAAACACTTGGACTAGGTCGAATGAAAATTAAATGGGTTATTGATTTAAAGGCATGTCTAAAACACTGAAGCTAGATCTCCGCTTTGTAACTTATTTTGTAAGTTATTTGGCTTGTCTGTGACAGGGGTCACAGTACAATAATGCGTAGGTTAATGAGCTCCTGGGTATGCAGTGCCTGATAGGATGCTTGGCGTAAGGTACATGCTGGAAGTGTGCACTGACCAGCCGTTTTCAAAGACCTGCAAGTGTGATTTTTCAACCTAGAAAAGTTACCCCTATCCAAGTAGGCGCTGAACTTAACAGAGCAAGAGTATTGTAGATAACCAAGTACTTCACTGTCTGGTAACTGATGCCGAGGATAGGTAAGTGTTGCAGGAGAGCTTGACCAGAATCCCATGCCTGCCCGTTTACACTAGTTCAGTAACTAGAGTAGCTAGGTGGGTGGGACACCTCCAATTTATGGACCAATTTCTGCTGAAGCATTTGAAAGTTGTTTCTTTGTTTGTTTTGATCCAAGAAAGCCTTTTCCTATAAGGACTGTGGGACAGTGTTTAAGTAATTAGTTAGGTACCCAAACCAGCCAAGGTAGATTTGTCTTGCAGCACAGATTGTGTTTTGAGTTGCTTAGTACCTGCAGTATTTTTTTTCTATGAAACAACTGCATCCTGATTTTCAAACACATGCCTTTCCTCTACATCTCTGCAACCTGTGTGAGTGGCTGTCTGACCCATTCTCTGGTGTCAGAGACTCTAACTGCCGGGCAAGGCATGACAACAGATGGGCAGGTGCTGATATCAGTTTGAACCCTCTCAACACCTAAGGCAGCCACAGGGGAGGGAAATCATTCCCCTGTAACTCTGCTTCTGGATCTAGGCCTGGTGTCCCCACCTTCCCCGAGGAACAGAGGGTTTCCGACCCACAGGGGTGGGAGGATCTTGTTCTGACTACTCTCTGTTCCCATGGTTATGTATGAATCATATGTACATTGGAAGTATGTAGTGTCCATTGGCACTCACCCAACCTGAGTTGGAATGGCAGCTTTGTAATGCAGAGGTTGTCGAGATCTTGGGCCTGTGTCAGAAACTGGTGGTAGAGCCCAGACCTCCAAGGGATTCCAGTGGATATTAGAGTTCGAGGATTACTGGTGTAAGCACTAAATAGGATTCCTGTCTATGCTGCAGGCTTTGGGTCAAGGGATGCCTGTGGAAAATGGGGTGAGGAGAGTCCCATGGGCAAGATAGGGGCTCAGTAAACATTTATGTCTTACTTTTCTTTGGAGTTGACGTCTCAAAGTCGAGCTGCCAGGTAAAATATAGATGCCCAGTTAGATTTGAATTTTATTTTATTTTTTTTTAATTTTTTTTTTAACGTTTATTTATTTTTGAGACAGAGAGAGATAGAGCATGAACGGGGGAGGGTCAGAGAGAGAGGGAGACACAGAATCCAAAACAGGCTCCAGGCTCTGAGCCGTCAGCACAGAGCCCAACGCGGGGCTCGAACCCACGAACTGTGAGATCGTGACCTGAGCTGAAGTCGGACGCTTAGCCGACTGAGCCACCCAGGCGCCCCAGATTTGAATTTTAAATAAAAAAGAAGTAATTTTTTTTTTTTTTTTTTTTTAGTATCAGTAGGTCTCATTTGATGTCCTGTGTTTTTATTGGCTAAATCTGGCGATTCTATGTGGCAGAAGAGTTAGGTTGTATAGAAACTTGAGCAGACATCACCTTAGTGATGTTGACCTTGCTTGCTTGTGTAGTGATAAGCTATGTTAATATTCTGTGTCCCCGATAAGATGTGATGAGAAGGGCACTTGACCTCTGAGCTGTTTTTGTTTTTTTGTTTTTTTTTTCAAAGTCTGTAACCTCAGTGCCATCATTAGGGAACGTCAGACACACCCAAACTGAGAGACTCTTCAAGTGTCAAGGTCATGCAAAACAAAGAAAGATGAGAAACTGTCAATGATTGAAAAAAAGAAAATTAGGAGATGTGAATAACTGAAAACAATGTGGGTTATTGATGGTACCCTGGAAAGAAAAAGAGACATTTATGGAAAAGCTGGCAAGACGTGGGTCACCTGGGTGGCTCAGTCTGACTTAAGCTCAGGTCATGATCTCCGGGTCTATGACTTCGAGCCCCACATGGCTCGCTGCCATCAGCCTATCAGCGCAGCACCTGCTTCTGATGTTCCTCTCTCCCCCTCTCTCTGCCCCTCACCCGCTTGCTCTCTCCCAAAAATACATAAATATTTTTAAAAAACTGGCAAGACTAGAATAAAGTCTAAAGTTTAGTTAATAGTTAATGTACTTAGTGTACTGTGGTTATATGTGATGTTACCTATTAGGTCAAGCAGGTTAAAGGGTAAACAGGAACTCTGTACTATCTTTGCAATTTTTGTGTAGATCTCAAAGTATTTTAAAATGAAAGGTTTCACAAAATTGGGTTGGGTATACCTTAGCTTTGTGAGTACCATCTTTCTTTGGTTCCTTATGGGAACAAAGATATACTTTACTTAATTGCTGAACTGAGAACATTTTGATGAGTGATGAACACATGGAACATGGCTCTTCCAACGTGGTAGGGGCCAGCAGTGTTGCTGTGGGTTTAAATCTGCCATGGACAAATAGTATCTTTGCCATGAGCGTATAATGCGTTCTGCCTGGAGACGCATGGGAATCCGTATTTACCGTTAGGGGTTATTCAGTCCAGAGCTGATTGGGACAGATTTTTGAGGAGGAAGAGAGGTCAGCGGTGGGGTTGCTGTGTGACTGGAGCTTACACAAGGATGATTGATCAGAATGGCTTGATTGTGCCAGGAAAATTCTGTTGTAGCTCCCCGGTTTCTAGATTTCATCTGCAGAGTTTGGTCTGCGTGTGTCCCCAAGCCTGGGGATGCGACAGTAGCTTCTCAGCACAAAAGACTTTTCCGCAGCACCGGTTTGCAGATGGCTGACCAATTTGTTCCAGAGTTAGTGGTTTCAGATAAAAACCTTTGGGTAGGCCTTCTCCTTTCAGGCATTTGGAATCAGGCTGTGAGTTTAGTTTATTCCCAGCCCCACCTTGCCCCACTCCCTTCTGTATCTGCTGTATTTCCTCGGATGGGGATGTCTTTTAAATTGTAAATTTGCCAACTGTAGGGACTGTGTCATCTTCTTCGGGGACTGAGAGCCCTCCCCACAACAAGAGGCCTGAAGATTGCAGTTAGCTTCCCTGTGGAGGCTTATGTTAACTTCATCCCAGCTCATGTCTTAACCACAGTGAGTTAACCACAGTGGCTACATCCTGTCGGAAGGAGCTCTCGCTCAGTCCAGTTTGTTTGTCTTCCCTTTCCTCCCTGTCATCCCAAACCCATGGGCCTTCTAGGAGCTATTTCCTCCAGCAGGAATCCATTTTTCTCCCCAGTTTGAAACTCCTGTGTTTCCTAAGGAAATAATATTTAGAAGCATACATTGTAGTATTTGCAGATTTTTTTTGCACTCATCCATTTCACTGTCTCATAGCTGCTTCTCCTGGAGTCCAAAGACTTGCTTTTATTTACTTTCCATGATTTTCTTCCCATTTTTTCAGTTATTTATTATAGTTTATTAATATTGAATGTTTAGTATTTATTAATAATTTATTTCAGTTGTTATTTTTTACTGTTAGGTTGTTTCTAATGTTTTACCATTTTAAATGACAGTGGGATTTACATTTTACCAACTTTACTAGTTACAACTTTTTTCATCTTTTTGAGTCATTTTTTATCAGGAAAACCTCTCAGGTACAGAATTACTGAGACGCAAAAACTTTTAAAACTTTTAGGACTTTTGATGTGCATTGCCTGTCAGGTGAGTTTTTACATGTCTAGAATGACCAGAAATGTCCTCTCTTATCCACTCTAATGCATGCCTGTAACCTCCTTGAAAACCTGCATTGAAACATCTCTCACCCAATCTGTAGTTTCAAACTTTATTCTGTCGGTGATCTTTTCTCATCCATCCATTCATCAATCCATCCATCCATCCATCCATTTCTACTTGTTTTGTAAGGAAGTATTAGTTCCTTACAATACTTGTTTTGTAAGAAAGTATTAGTTCCTTATTAGTAAGGAAGAATTACTAGTTTTGTAAGGAAGAAGGGGGTGGTTATAATCTGCAGGGTTTAATTGATGTCTTCACAACAGGCTTTCCATTCATTTACAGAATTTTTATTTTTACAGTGAACATCCAATAGTTAATGAAAAAATGAATGTAAATAATGTTGTTCCTCGCAAGTTTGAAAAAGTTGGATTATTCAGTAGGCATAACATTGACAAGGATCACCTGAGATTTGGTGACACAGAGCACTTTTACATAGTTGTCTGTAACTCATTTTAGCTAAGTAGATTGAAGGTTTATAATTTGATTTCTACCTTCATCATATTTTTGAGATCCCATTTGTTTTAACTCCTTTATATCATCTAGTGCTTGCTACCCTCAGGTGTTGGGTAAATGCACGTTAAAATAATGGTACATGTGTTTTTGCTTTGGGGGAAGCCTGGGAAATTTGCTCATGTTCTCCGTGAGTATTCAAGGTATGGGTGGGTGTATGTTCACATACAGGTTTGTGAGGAAATAACTTTGTATACACATAAATTATACACTTGTAAATGTGTTTGTTACCTCATTCAGAGAACCAAAATTCTTCCAGAATTCACTCTCTTGCCAGTGTTACATTCCTGATGAATGTTCAAGATAAGTGTGCTGGCTGTTTAATCAGCCATTTCTTATCCAGGAATAATGAGCTTTGAAGGAATTTGAACCACTTCTCAACAGTCTATAGGACTCACCATTATATTTTACTTTTTATTTTCTCAGTTTACTGCAAAAAGCACACGAGTAGAAATTCACTCACTTTCTACCTTTTAGTAACTGAATTACTGCCCAATCATAGTGCAAGACAAGTATATCTTAAAACAATGGCTAAAAAAAAAAAAAAAAAATCAGAAGCCTTACTAATTCCAAAGTATCCTGACACTTTTATACTATTAATTGACAAATTAATATTTCATTTATTATTTCATTAAGCCTTCTGAGTGCATAAACTCTGCATTAGGGCATAATTGGAGCTTTTTAAAATAAAAGTTATATTTGATCTAACAAGATAAAGTCCATTGCTATTGATTTGCCTGGGAAACAAAAAGCTCAGATCTCAGCATGAACCAAATGAAACTTTTGGTTCCTCAAGTTCAAAGTAGTGTTATTAATCATATGACCTCAGGGTGTTTGAGTTGAGATTAAAAGTAATAACGCTCTACCAAATAATTATTCAGTGAACTTTTAGCTCGAGAAGCTCTAGGTTTGGTGGCTGGACTAGTGGGAACTAGGTAGACCTGGGTCCCAATCCTGACTTTGCCACTGGTAAGCTGAATGATCCTGGGCAGGGTGCCTTCCCTCTCAGCCTCAGTTTCCCCATTGTGCTTAGAGCAGCAATTCCACTTCTACATATTTACCCAAGAGAAACAAATCGTTTGTCTACATATAAGCTTATGCATGAACGTTTGTAGCAGCATCATTCATAACAGCCAAAGGTCGATCCTTCAGCTAACGAATGGGCAAACCCATGGTGGCAAGTATATACAATGGAACATTATTCAACCATAAACTAACAAAGTGCTCATACTTGCTACCACTTGGATGAAGCTTGAAAATATTATGCCCAATGAAGGAGGAAGCCACACACAAAAGTTCACATATTACGTGATTTCCTTCATCTGAATATCCAGGATAGACCAATCCATAGACACAGAAAGCGGATTAGTGATGAGAAGATAGGAGAATGGGAATGATTTCTTGATAGATATGGGGTATTTTTCTGGGGTGATGCAAATGTTTTGAAACCAGAGAGAGAGCTTGCCCAATGTTGTGAATATACTAAACTTTACTGAATTGTACATTTTAAAGGGCTTAACTGTATGGTAAGTGGATGGCACTTCCATAAAAAAGAGTACAATGAGAATACCTCACCCTCAAGGTTACTAGGATTAAATGCGGATGATGTGCATACAGTAGGCACTCGAACAATAGGTATTCATTTCCTCATTCTGTCTTTATCACTCCTCTGTTTCTGGGCAATACCTTCACCTCTCGAATGAGATAATAGCATTTTGAACTGAGTAGTGGGTGGAAGTTAGGAAGGGATGTAAATGCCAATTTCTGTGCATCTGGAATACATACATCTAGGTCTGCCCTTAAGGTGTTTGCGTCTGTGACACCACATTGTGTAACTTGCTGAGAGTGTTTCAGGTGGCCTTAACCGTCCTAGAGGGGCAGGAAAGGACGGAGACAGCTGCATTGTCTGGAGCCCTTCATCTAGGGCAGGCATTTGCCAAGGAAGCAGCGAGTCATAATTCTAATAGTTTAGCAACAGAGGATTTGCCATGGTCGATAGGCTGTTTGTCAGTGAGGCAAGTGTTCTGCCTTTGGCTATGACTTTTATATATTCTTTCCAACAGAGGCAGAACAACACAAGTCCCCAAATAGTGCATTCACTGGTTGAAAAATAGGCGTTTCCTGAGCTGAATGAAAGTAATTGCCTTCTGACCTGTGAGGTTATCAGTTCATTTCCAGAAGCATCAAATGTGACTCCCCTGATATTAGCATGCTGTGATTGATAGCCAGTGTATTTGCTCCTGATTCTCTACCCCCAGGAGAATTAATATTTCTTGATTCTAGAAATAGGGAATGTGTCATTCGCCCCCAGTATCTGCTCTCTCCAAAGCCCCCTTTCAACCTCTCCAAACGTGCTTGGGAGTTCTGCCCGCCACCTTGTTCTCACTCATACCACTTAGTTGCCCCCCAAAAGATGGTTTGCCGACTGCCTGGGTCCTCAAGAGCTGTACAGCATTGTGCCGATGCTCAGTGTAATGGCAGGTGTGACAGCAGAGCCAGGATGGGAAGGTGGATGGCAGGTGAAGATGCAGTGGGGAGAAGGTTACAATCTGATGGGTCGGGGGGTCAGGGGCAGGGTCGGGGGTTGTGTGATGATGGGAGTTATGAAATGTGTTCCAGCTCATCAGGCAGTCGGTGTTTGCCCTTGGGCATCTACTACATGTACTGTTTGGAGAGCACGTGAGTTCACGGCCAGACGTGCCAATTACTAGTTCTGTGGCCTCTGGAAGTAACCTGTAACTCTGGGCCTCAGTTTATTCGTCTGAAAGCAGGAGGTAAAAATCTCTTCTCAGGAACATTTTGAGAATTTAGTGAAAACTCCCTAGTACCTATCAGAAAGCAAGTGTTCTGTACGTGGACACTCCATATAACTGAAATTCTGCTTCACAGATGTGGGATACCATCCCTGCCCTCAAGGATTCTTAGGGAGATAAGGCCAAAAGTTCTGAATTATTGCACAAATCAGACAAATGGTCAAGGAGGGAGTTCTGACTCTTGTGTCTTGATTTTCACAAGAGAAGGGCTCCAGCCAAATAGATGGTTGGAGTAATAAAAGTCTGAATGCTCACCAGTTTTTGTAGCCCCAATCCTCACAACAAACCAGCATTTTACAGTGAAGCCTCTGTGACTCAGAGAGGGTAAGTAATTTGGCCACCTCAGGTTTGGTCAACCTGAAAGCCTTGGTTTTATTCCTCAGTATTGGAAGGAAGCCTTTGTAGAGGTAGAAATTGAGTTGGACCTTGGGGCATCTGGGTGGCTCTGTTGGTTGAGCCTCTACCTTCGGCTCAGGTCATGATCTCACAGTCAGTGAGTTTGAGCCCACGTCGGACTCTATGCTGATAGCTCAGAGCCTAGAGCCTGCTTAGGATTCTGTGTCTCCCTCTCTCTCTGCTCCTCCCTTGCTCATGCTCTCTTTCTCTCTGTCTCAAAATTAAATAAACATAAATAAATTAATTAATTAATTGAGTTGGACCTTGAAGAAGAGCCGACTTGGATAGACCATGAGTCTCCTGGGTAGCCATGATGAGATAGACTATCTTCCAGGCAAGGAGGTACAGCTGGGCAGAGGCAAAGGAGAGGAGAGTGACAACGCCAACAATAAGGAAACACAATCCGTGTGGAGTGCGAGGAAATAATGAGACATCACAACCCACATCTTCAGTCTTAAGTCTGTTCAGAGCATTATTTTCCCCAGTTGACCACAGCATGTCGCCAGCAGCGTCTGTCCCTTTTCATGTGACTACAGTCTTTCCATGGAGAGGCTCCTTTAGCCTCCACTAAAGGAATATTAGGCATTGCTGCATGTTAGAAGTAGCCGAATCCTAGGTGCCGTAATCACTCAGTCTGAGGATTGTGCTCAATGGAAGTCCGGATGATTTGGGGCACTTCTGTGCCCCCCTTTTACTAAGAGCAGGTGTTTCAGGGAAAAGTAGAACTTGGACTGCTTATGTAACCTTTCTGGCTCCAGCAGACCCACACGCACCCGGCTTTGAGAACATTGTCCTGCAGCTCGAGGCCAGTACACATCAGTAACGGCAACCGTGACGTGTGATGTATTTTATGATCCAAACACTTTCAGAGCCTTTCAAAGATTCCAAGTTTGTGTGTCGCTGGGCAGAGCAAGCTTCGACAGAAGTCACCGTGCTGCCCCTAACAGCCTCAAATTGCCACCTAGTGAGCCTATGTTTTCATTTAAACACCTAGTGAGCCCTTGTTTTAATTTAAAGCTTTATGTAAGTTCTTGATTTTTGAAGAACCCCTTGATTTGAGTAAAACATGTCAAGGCAAGCTCTTTGCCTAGCCTCAGCAGAAGATTAATTTGTCACATAGGAGATAAATATTGTCTAACCCCATTTCCAAACAGAATGATGGCTTTTGAAAATACAGGTACTAAGGTTCAAGAAGGATTTAGTTTTTCTCAATTTGATCAAATATTCTGATAACTTTCAGTGCCAAACATTTTAATTTAGTTCTGCTTTCTCTTAGGCAAGCTTTTCTAATTTTGAAAATGAGAAGACATTTAATTTACGTTTTCTCTTTCACTCGAAGATTCTACCAATCACGCTAGTTAAACTCTAAATCCTTTATTTAAGGAACTTCAGAGTCAGAGAGGAAATTAAAAGATTTTAATCCATTTCCTGATTTTACCCATCATAAAAGAAAGAGATGCCTACATTCAGACAAGAGAGATGTAAAACTGTAGGAGAATTCACACACATTTTATTTCCAAATCTTAAGGAAACTTGATTCTGGAGTTTCCCCTGTTTTCACCCATAATCTGTAACAATAGAATTCTCTTGTTCCATAAATCCTGCTCAAACCACTGTAGTATGTGGTGATTTCTCTGTTCGTCCAAATCTGAATTTACACAACTGTTACCTGGACCTTTCATTTCACAAACCCAGTAGCATAGATTGTCTAAACTAGCACTTCTCAAACTATCTGTAGTGAAGGACTACTTCCTCCCCTGCCCCCGCCACACCCTTCTAGTTTATTGCCGACTAATACTTTTGTTTAAAAAAAAGAACACAATAAAAATGAATTATCAGAAAAAAAATGAAATAATACAAAAAAAAAAAACCATACAACACACAAACTGCATTCATTATTAAATTTTACAGACAGAACTTCATTTTGGAGGGGATGCGCCCCATTTTCAAAGTGCTGTAAGTTTCTGTGCTTACCTTGTCTCGAACCAGTAATGAGCTTGCAGATCAGCTCTGGCCAGTGCACTGTACTTTGAGTAGCACTCATTATTATATGCAGTGTTGCATTATTTTTGCAGGTGTCGCTTGCAAACTAGAAGTAGAAAAATATGAAATATAGAAAATGATTCCACTTACAATAGCATCAAAGATAATACTTAGAATAAATGTAACCAAGGTAATGTATGTCATGCATACTGAGAATTAAAAAAAAAAAAACAAGTTTTGAAACAAATATGTCCCTTGTTGATGAGTCAGAAGATGTAATATTGTTAAGACGGCAATACTCTCCAAATGGATCTACAGATTATTTGCAATCCCTATCAAATTCCAACTGTTTTTTTCCCACAGAAATGGACCCACTGATCCTAAAATTTATATGGAAATGCAAGGGACATAGCCAGAATATACTTGAAAAAGAAGAATAAAGTTGGAAGACACACACTTCCCAAATTAAAAACTTGTCATAAAGCTGCAGTAATCAAAACAGGATGATACTGGTTTATAAACATATATAAACCAATGAAATAGAATTGAGGGTCCAGAAATAAATTTTACTCGTGTGGTCAACTGACTTACAACAAGGTGCCAAGAGAATTCAGTGAAGAGAAAATAGTCTTAACAAGTGTTTCTGGGATAACTGGATAGCCAGGTGCAAGGCAGTGGACTTGTGGACCTTTAGCTTACACTACATACAAAAAAAAATAGTTCAAAATGGATCAAAGACTTAAATGTAAGAGATGAAACTATAAAATTCTTAGAAAGGAAGGTAGTTGTAAATCTTAGGGTTTGGGATCAGGCAGTGGTTTCTTAAATATGACACCAAAAACACAGGCAACAAAAGAAAAAATTCAGTAAGACTTGATCAGATCAAAATTAACTATGTGCAGCTAAGAATACAACTAAGAAAGTGAAAAGCAACCCAAAGAATAGGAGAAATTATTTGCAAATTATGTATCTCATAAGGACCTGACATCCAAAATATATAAGAACTTACACAATCCCAACAGTAAAAGACAAATCACATGGGCAAAGGATATGAATAGACATTCCTCCAAATAAGATTAACAAATGACCACTGTGAAAAAACACTCAATAGCACTCATTGGGGAAAATGCAATTCAAAACCGTGATAAGATACTGGTACACATCCACTGGGTTGGTGATGCTGCTGCTGAAAACAAATGGAAAATAACAACTGATAAAGAGGATATGGAGTAATTGGAACCCTCATACATGGGGATGTAAAATGGCCTCACCTCTGTGGAAAAATTTGGAAGTACGCCCAAAAGTTAAACATGGAGTTGCCATGTGACCCAGTAATTGCACTCCTAGGTATACACGTAAGAGGATTGAAAATGTGTCCACACAAAAACCTGTACATGGATATTCATAGCAGCATTATTTGTAATAGCGAAGAAGTAGAAACAAATCCAGTGTCCATCAACTAATGATGGATAAACTAAAGGTAGAATATCTATATGATGAAATATTACTCAGCTATGAAAAGGAATGATCTACGTGCCACAACACTGAAAAACCTTCAAAACGCTATGCTCGGAGAAAGAAACCATATATGAAATGTCACATATTACATGATTCCGTTTATGAGAAATGTCCAGAAAGTAACGAAGTTGCTGCCAGGGATTGGGACGGTCTACTAACAGCTATGGGTTTCTTGGTGGGGTCGTGGAAATGTCCCGGGGTTAGTCTTGATGGTTGTGCAAAACTGTGAATACTGGAAAACTGCTGAACTGGGCTTTTTTTAAATGCGAATTTTATGTTATGTGAATGTTTTCTCAAAAAACAAGAAAACTTTTCATAGAAGAATATTTTTAAATGAGCGTGAATGAACACTCATTTGGTTTTAACACAGAATTTTATTGTTAAACTGTTTTGTTAGGCTGACAACTGACATCTGTTTTTTAAAAAAAGGCTACAGAATACTGTTCTTGTTGTATAATCCTAAGACACTAAGTTACATTTACTGTCCCCTCTCCACCTGTACCTCAAACTAAATATATAGTAATGACTGGGCAAAAATTTCCCTTCTTCATAATAGTGGAAAAGTCATCTTACAATGTGATTACTGATGGTTTTGTAGGTGTTTTCCCTTCCCTCTAACACATTTTGAAAATAACTTGGTAGAACCTGGCTAGCTATATTATTTATTTTCCACATAGGACCCTTTTGAGCATGAGAGTGGGCACTAACCATATAGGATGCTGGCACAGCTGGCATAAGCCAGATTGTTCTGGGCACCCCAGGACATATGGCTACTTGAGCAGAGGTGGCCTCAAATTCCAAGCAGAGACTCATGGCTGGAGACTTAACAAAAAGTACTTGGGGTAGGTATGAGGATTGCTTCCAAGGTAATAAGCGTGCTGTTGGTGAGCTGTGACGTTTCCTCTCTCCTAATCGGGAAGGACTGGCTCGAGTAGAGGCCACTGTAATCCTGGCACACCGGGCCCAGGGTTTCAGTGGAGGCGGGGAAAGGTAGGGGTCGGGGTCTGCCTTCTAGATGCCTGTGTGGGGTCTCTTTCTGAGAATATTACCTCCTTTCCTGTTCTGCATCTGAACAAGGACTTGGAGATCAGCCTGGGTTGCTGTGCTAACATTTACCTGTCCATTTTCAACAGGCTTATGTGAGAGAGAACATGTATGTGGTCAGATCGAATGGCAGAATGGAACTGTGGCTGCATTTGTTGGCAGTTCTGGGCTGTTCAGACTGACCAGCAGAAGGGGTGGGGATCAAAGAATTGGTCTTCACTACCTGCTCTATTCTGATCTGCATTTGCCTGAAGACACTTGGGGACCGTTTCATTTGATTGCTCATGATTGCAAATGACAAAGCTGACACTCAGGAGTGGTTCAGGTTTTTCTGTTGAACACCTCCCCTTCCTGGAACAGAAACTGTTCCCTACCTATTCAGCTTCCATTTTCCCCCGGGGGGTGGGAATTGGGAGAGAAGGGGAGCTCTTGGAATGAAAGAGATTCGTGGAAGTAGTGGGTGAGAATCTGGACAGTCCAAGGCATTAGTCCCACAGGGCTTTTGCTGTGTGGCACGCTCAGGGAGCTGAGGTTTCTGTTGTCCCTCCTGCCCTGCCCTGGCCCAGCCCATTTACCACTGGCTACAGCTCAGCAGTCTCATTAGTGAAATTGTGATCCTCTGCCTCCCTGGGCTGGGTTGTGGATTAATTGCTTGATGTTCTGAAAGTACCTTAAAGAAGGAGCGGTTACCTGAGCCCTTCCTGCTGATCTCATCACTCAGGACCAGGCCCTACTTGGAGGTGGGGAGAGAAGGCAGGCGGGTTTCATGGCTTCGAAGGCCCCTGCCCCAGAAAACCTTGCAGACTGCCTATCCTCTTAACTGAGTTTGAAGCCGAGATGGGTACGTGGGCGTGTGGGTGTGTTTATTAGTGATGGTGGCTTCAGTGAAGTAAGAGGGGACACATGCCAGACACGTAAGAATCAAGGAACCACGTTAGAGGTGTCAACATTTTCTGTGCCTCGTTTTGTACCGAGTCTGTTATTTTACATCCATTCGCTCCTGTAATCCTCTGATTCCTCAGATATGTGTGCTGTCATCCCTACTTCCTGGACTAGAGTGAAAGAGCTCCCAGAATCCAGCGTAGCCTAGATAGGGAGCAGGTGTCATCAAAGGCAGCCCTGATCCCACACACTCAAAGCAAACACGTCCTGGGTACAATCCACGTGTGTATTTCAACACTCTTCATAATGAGCTGTGAGGGTCAGCTTTTCTTATTGTCTTTTGAGTCTGGAAAACTGGAAATGGACTCCTTCCAGAAGGTCTTTAAGAACCTGCCTTCAAATCTAAGAAGATGTCCTGCTGGTGGCAGGACTTAGAAAGCCTGGGAAGGGACTTGGCAGGCTGGGGCGACTTAGGAACAGGAATCCAACGCTTGGTTTGCCTGCTTTCTGTTTGCAGACCTCACTTGTGAACCCTGCCTGTCTTCACACTCTGGGGCGTGATAGATTGGTATTTGCTTAGGTCTCCTTACTCCCTGCCCAGATGAGTGCAGCAGCTTCCACGGGGCATCCACAGGGACATCTGTCCTCACGTGCCCTGTCCCCTTCCTCCCTCCACTTTCTCCACAGTGAGCTCCTCACCCCACTTGCTCTTGCTTTTCTGGTTGAATCCCCATGCCCTCCCCCTTGCCAGTCTGGCTGTGGCCCACATTGCTGGCCTGCTCTCTCCAGGTTCAGTCTTGTTCACCAGGTCCAGCCAGACATGCAAGCCTC